>NW_012268517.1:0-1545 GCF_000151885.1 Dipodomys ordii
ATTGAGGTAAGAATCTCTTTCATTTGCATATTCATCATGGAAAATAGGAAAGTTTTGTAATATTTGGGAAAGATGGGCTGGGAAGGTAGCTCAGTGGTAGAGTGCTTGCCTTGCATGCCTGAGGCTCTGGGTTCGATTCCTCAGCACCACATAAGCAAAAAGAAAAAAGCCAGAAGCGACACTGTGGCTCAAGTGGTAGAGCGCTAGCCCTCAAGGCTAGCCCTCAACTGAAGAGCTAAGCGACAGCGCCCAGGCCCAGAGTTCAGGCCTCACGACCAGACCCCCCCAAAAAAAATATTTGGGAAAGATAATTCTGTAGTTTATTCCAAAAAGACTATAAGGGAAAAAGAATTCAGCATTCAGGCAGGCAGTCTGTTTGCTATGTTGCTTTTTAATAAAGATAAATAATAAGGAAGCACTGTAGACACTAACATTCCTTGTCTGAAAATTTACACATGAAGACACAAAAATGAAGGAAAAAGGGTTTCCTTTACTGAAGTTCAATTCCACAGCAACCCGAGGAAAGATCTTTCATTATACCCATTTTATAAATGAAACAGCCCAAGAGGTTCAGTGGCTTGCCTAACTGATGGTGTTATCAAATGGCAGAATGGAAGTATAGTCAGATTTCTCAGTTCCAAGCCAGTGACGGTCACGCTGCAATAGCATCATACAGAAATCCACCCAGTCTGGTGGAGACTGCAGAGGTCTTCCACCCAACGTCTGTCACATGACTAAACTGGACCTGGGAAAAGAATCTTTGTTGTCACTGGGCACTGATGGCTCACACCTGGAATCCTAGCTACTCAGGAGGCTCAGATCTGAGGTTCGAAGTTCAAAGCCATCCTGGGCAGGAAAAGCCGTGAAACTCTTTATCTTCAATAAACCACCAGAAAACCAGAAGTGGCACTGTGGCTCAAGTGGTAAAGTGCTAACCTTGAGCTGAAGAGCAGAGGGACAGCACTCAGGCCAGAGTTCAAGCCCCATGACTTAGCATCATGACTGGAGTCACAGGCATGCATCACTGCATCCCACTTCCCTCCATGGAGATGGGGGGGGGTCTCAGGGATTTGCTTTGCCCAGGCTAGCCAGGTACCAAGACCCATCCAATGTCAGCCTCCCATCTAGCATGGGATGACAGGCATAGGTTGAAAGGGGTTTCACAATCTTTCTTGCCAGGGCTGGACTTGATCCATAATCTTCCCATTCTCAGCCTCTCAAGTAGCTATGCTTACAAGCATAGCTTACAAGCATGAGCCACCAGTAGCTACATCTTGATGCAATCTTTTAATTCTTCGAGATTTTGATCACTAATCTCTCTCTTTGGGGGAAGATTACAGGTATTGGGGCTTGTACTCAGGGCCTTGCTTAGCTTAGCTTAGCTTTCTCCATCAAAGCTGGTGCTCTACCATTTGAGCCACAGCCACAGATAAGAGTCCTGGGGGGTTGGGAAGGTGGCTCAGTGGTAGAGTGCTTGCCTTGCATGCCTGAGGCCCTGGGTTCGATTCCTCAGCACCACATAAGCAAAAAGAAAAAAGCCAGAAG
>NW_012268517.1:4102-4801 GCF_000151885.1 Dipodomys ordii
GTAGCTCAAAGAATCTGAGCACTAGCCTTGAGCAAATTTGCTTAGGGACAGCACCCAGGACCTGAGTTCAAGCTCCATGACCAATTTAGAAAAAGCTCTAACTAGAAGTTTGCCTTAAACTCATTTTTTGATGCATGTTTAAATGAGTGTGCATGTAATAAGAAAGATTTCTTTTTTGGGGGGGGGTCCGGTCGTGGGGCCTGAACTCTGGGCCTGGGCACTGTCCCTCAGCTCTTCAGCTGAAGGCTGGCGCTCTACCACTTGAGCCACAGTGCCACTTCCGGCTTTTTTGTTTTTGCTTATGTGGTGCTGAGGAATCGAAGCCAGGGCCTCAGGCATGCAAGGCAAGCACTTTGACCACTGAGCCACCTTCCCAGCCCATAAGAAAGATTTCTGATAGTGAGTTTCACAGGGCAAGCAACTGTGACGCCTTGGGAATTGGCTTACATCTTTTTAAAAAAAATTTATATAGGCATTGCATTGAATTTTAGTTTATTTTACATCATTTTTAAATTTATGTAGGCATTTCCTTAAATTTTATTTTATGTTTTAAATGAATCAATATATGCTTATTGTAGAAAACACTAAAAATTAAAAATAAAATATAAGGGGCTGGGAAGGTGGCTCAGTGGTAGAGTGCTTGCCTTGCATGCCTGAGGCCCTGGGTTCGATTCCTCAGCACCACATAAGCAAAAAGAA
>NW_012268517.1:12606-14841 GCF_000151885.1 Dipodomys ordii
TACCACTTGAGCCACAGCGCCACTTCCAGCTTTTTTCTTTTTGCTTATGTGGTGCTGAGGAATCAAACGCAGGGCCTCAGGCATGCAAGGCAAGCGCTCTACCACTGAGCCACCTTCCCAGCCCCTCAATAAGAGTTTTAATTAGTGAATGCATTCAAAGTTCTTGTTGTCAAAGATTTGTAAGACCAGGCAAACTTAGCATTTCCTATACAATCCACAGTGTTTTTTAAACTATAAAGTAAGTCTTTTAGCCAGGAGCTGTTAGCTCACACCTGTAATCCTAGCTACTGAAAAGGCTGAGACCTGAGAATCACAGTTCAAAGCCAGCCCAGGCAGTTTGAAAGTCCATGAGACTCTCATCTCCAATCAACCACTCAGAAAACTGGAAGTGGCTCTGGCTCAAGAGATAGAGCACTTGCCTTGAGCTGAAGAGCTGAGGGACAGCACCCAGGCCCAGAGTTCAAGCCCCATGACTGACCAAAATTAAATAAATAAATAAAATAAAGCCTTTTTATTGTGAATATTTGCAATGTATCACTTAGATGTACAAGAATAACATTGCTCAAGATATAATATATATAAATTGCTTTATTTATATATAAGTATATATAAATTGCTTTGTTAAATGGTAACTTTTTTTTGTATAGCTACGTAAAGATAATAATGAAAAAAGAGGGACAAAAGATAAAGCAGAATCTATTTTTTAAGAAAGATATGAGCTGCCAGGTCCTGGTGGCTCATGCCTGTAATCCTAGCTACTCAGGAGTTAAGATCTGAGGATCGAGGTTCGAAGCCAGCCCAGGAAGGAAAGTCCATGAGACTCTTATCTCCAATAAACCACCAGAAAACTGGAAGTGGCACTGTGGCTCAAGCAGTAGAGCACTCACCTTGTGCTGAAGAGCTGAGGGATAGTGCCCAAGCCCAGAGTTCAAGCCCTATAACCACCAACAACAAAAAAGATATGAGCTTATGTACAATTAGTTTCAAAGTAAAGAAGTTTTGTTAATAGATACTATAGCTTGTCATTGTCTCCCAGTACAGACACTTTCTTCCCCCTCCCCTTCCTGGTCCTGGGTCTTGAACTCTGACTTTTTGGTAGCTCATTTCCTGCCAGAGCTGGCTTTGAATTGAATCCTATAAGGAAACTGCATATATTTTGAACATGTGTAGACGTCCTCATTTTAAAATATATATTATGGGGCTGGGAAGGGCTCAGTGGTAGAATGCTTGCCTGGCATGCATGTTGCCCTGGGATCAATTCCTCAGTACCACACAAACAGAAAAAGCCGGAAGTGGATGCTGTGGCTCAAGTTGTAGAGTGATATCAGCTGAAGAGCTGAGGGACAGCGCTCAGGCCCAGAATCCAAGCTCCACGACCCACAAAATAAATAAATAAATAATATATATATATATATATTATTCCCTAAACAACAGAGTATAGCAATCTATATAACAAGACAATAATCCATACCACCTGTACATCATATTAGGTATGGTGGGCTTAGATAAAATTAGATTAGAGTAAGTCAGCATATGTCTAATACTCTGAGTCTATCACCATGTGAGGGTCCTTGTACTATATTAGGCCTCTGCCAGGATGATCTGTCATCAGGATCTGTCATCTGTCATCAGGATGATCTGTCATCAAAAGTCTCCTCACAACCTTGAGCCATAATCATGAGACCAAACAAATAGCTTGTTTTATAAGTTACCCAGTCTGTTTTTCATGACTAGTATCAGAGGTGCATTTCAACAATCTTCATCATTTTTCCTTCTCATTAAATCCTGTGCTTCATTTTCTTCCTTTTCCTTCTGTCAGTCATGGGATTTGACTCAGGGTTTGGGTGCTGTCCCTGATGATTTTTTGCTCAAGGCTAGGTCTCTATCACTTCGGGCCAAGCTCCACTTCTGGTTTTTAGGAGATTAATTGGAGATAAGTATCAGAACCTTTCCTGCCTGCCTGGCATCTAACTGAGATTCTCATATCTCAGCCTCTTAAGTAGCTAGGATTACAGGTATGACCCACCACTACCCAGCTCCAGTTCTTATTTATTTATTCATTTATTTATTTATTATTTTTGGGGGGGTCCAGTCGTGGGGCCTGAACTCTGGGCCTGGGCGCTGTCCCTCAGCTCTTCAGCTCAGGGCTAGCGCTCTACCACTTGAGCCACAGCGCCACTTCCAGCTTTTTTCTTTTTGCTTATGTGGTGCTGAGGAATCGAACCCAGGGCCTCA
>NW_012268518.1:0-892 GCF_000151885.1 Dipodomys ordii
GCAGAAAAGCACCGGAGCAGTGAGCACCGTGTCAGGGAAGCCTGGTGTTGTAGCTTTTAATTCTGCACAGCTGCTAGCACCTGTGATCCCTGGCCACAGGGTAGGGTCTCTTGCCATTTCTCCATCATACTTTGCCTTCTTCCCAGGCAAATGTGGAAGAGGAAGCAGATGGCAATTGGTACTTTGTAGTTTACAGTTAAGAGTATAATGATTTTTCTGCCCTAGGCTTGTAAAAAAGGAAATTCGGACATTGTGCGGCTTGTGATTGAATGGGGAGCCGACTGCAACATTTTGTCAAAGCACCAAAATAATGCGCTTTACTTTGCAAAGCAGTGTAACAACATGCTTGTGTACGAATTGCTGAAGAGCCATTTGGAGACGTAAGTGCAAAAAGTGATTGCCTAGGTTGTCGCAAAGCATGACATCTCTGTTCCTTTGGGCATATTATAATTAGCATGACCTGTGCGTGCCTACGCAGGAAAGGATTGTGCTGTTGTCAGTCTCTACCTCAGTGGTAGATTTGAGGCGTGGATATGAGCCTTGAGGTTCCGTCCTCACTCCTACATGAAAATAAATTCTTCTGGCAATGCCTGTCAGAAATACTACAGTAATAGCTGACTGGGCAGGTGAGGTGTGATTGGGGGCGGGGCGGGGGGGGCTGGGCCTGGGATAAGTGCTTCTAAATGCCTCCTGTTCCCACCACACTGGTCGGTCTGAGTTATGGGGTGCAGACAACACAGGTATCAGCAGGAGGCAGGCATCTGCCTATCAGAAGAGTGCGCCTCAAAGTCCTGGGCTCCTTAAGGACAGAGCTCTGGGCTAGAGATCCAGCCTAAAACTAAAGTAGACTGCTCTGGAAAGATGAGGACAGCGAGCCTGGAGAGCCTGGGGG
>NW_012268518.1:4437-6589 GCF_000151885.1 Dipodomys ordii
CCGGAAGTGGCGCTGTGGCTCAAGTGGTAGAGCACTAGCCTTGAGCTGAAGAGCTGAGGGACAGCGCCCAGGCCCAGAGTTCAGGCCCCATGACCGGACCACCCCCCCAAAAAAAAAAATTTAAAAAACTGAGTTCTGTGGGATAGAAACTACAAGGTAACATCAGCGGATTTTGGAAGGTTGGGCACAAGTGGTAAGTTCGCTCTCGCATGGGCTGACCCAGGTTTCAGAAGTGCCCTTCCCCTCAGGGGCTGATAATGCCTGTGTGTGAACTACTTCCTTTCTTCCTCCTTCAGGCTCTGGCATCCTGCTCTTTATTTTCCATGCGAATTTTTTGGGTAAAGAAGTTATTGCTCGGCTCTGTGGCCCATGCAGTGTACAAGCAGTAGTTTTAAATAATATATTTCAACTTCCTGTTTTTCTGGTAAGAATTGTTGTTCAAAATTGAAAATTTGAATGGAAGTCTACATGATCAGTTAGGTGTAAATATGATTACTAGTAAGTGGTCCAGTTGTTGGCAATGAGATAGTACCTATAATCAGAGCACAGTTATTCTGAATTTGTCAATGTGTTTATTGACAGGCATGTCATGCTTGCTGAACTAGCTTGCTCAGCTGGCACTTGACCAGTTGAGCCATGTCTCCAGTCCTGCAACTAATATTTTCACTGCTTGTATTTATGTTGTTTATTTTGTTTTTGTTTGTTGGTATATATGTATGTAACGGGTTTAAACTCAGGGCCTCACACTTAGAAAACAAGTGTAGAGCTATATCTTAAACACTTTTTTTTTTTTTTTTGGTCATGGGGCTTGAACTGGGCGTGGGCACTGACCCTCAGCTCTTCAGCTCAAGGCTAGCCCTTTACCACTTGAGCCATAGCGCCACTGCCAGTTTTCTGATGATTTACTTGAGATAAGAATCTCATGGACTCCTTTCCCGGGCTGGCTTTGAACCGTGACCCGTAGCTAGGATTATAGGCGTGAGCCAGCAGTACCCAGCTTTTGCTTTTTGAGAGTTTCAGCCTACTGCATGTTGAGCTTACAGGCATCCATCATGCCTGGCTATTTATGCTCATTCTGTGCTCATTTCTGACATCACAAAGAGATGCTCTCCACCATTTTTTGATTTCTGAAAAATTAAAAACAACAAGAAACACATTTTTTAATGCAACTTAGTCTCTTTTGTATCAAAATACATCTAGTGCTGACTGGCCATAAAGGAATCTTAACATTTATAAAATTCAAGATATATATGCTGTTATGTGGTTTGGGTTTTTGGGTTTTTTTTGCGTATTAATCAAATTTGGGTTTTAAAGACCACTGCATTTCCACAAATTTTTTTGGGGGGGGGATCTGGTCGTGGGCCTGAACTCTGGGCCTGGGCGCTGCCCCTCAGCTCTTCAGCTCAAGGCCAGCACTCTGCCACTTGAGCTGCAGTGCCACTTCTGGCTTTTTTTTTTTTTTTTTTTGCTTACGGGTGCTGAGGAATCAACCCAGGGCCTCATGCATGCAAGGCAAGCGCTCTACCACTGAGCCACCTTCCCAGCCCCCTTATATGGGTTTTAACAAGAAACAGAAGGTGTTTTGCTTGACCTGGGGGAATAAGGTGGGAATCAATCCTTCATATTCCATCTTTAGATATATAAAAAAGATTGGGCTCAGGGGAAAGATAAATCTTTCAATTGTGGCAAGGCAAAAACTAAAGAAGGAAACTAGATGGAAATGGCCTATGAAAGTTTGTTCCAGGGCTAGGAAGGTGGCTCAGCAGTAGTGCTTGCCTCGAATGCATGAGGCCCTGCGTTCAATTCCTCAGCACCCACATAAACAGAAAAGGCTGGAAGTGGCGCTGTGGCTCAAGTGGTAGAGCTCTAGCCTTGAGCTGAAGAGCTGAGGGACAACTCCCAGGCCTAGAGTTCAAGCCACATGACAAAAAAAAAAAACCACCACCAAAAAATTGGTTCCAGTTCTGTGACTTTTTTTTTTGTTTTTTGGTGTGGACATTAGGTCTTGAATGTGACCAAGATGCTGTCCCTTAGTTTTTTAAGCTCAAACCTAGGAGTATACCACTTGAGCCACAGCTCTAAGTAAGTGGTGAGTTGGAGATAAGAATCTCCAGACTTCCCACACTGGACAGCTTCAAACCCAGTCTAGAGA
>NW_012268519.1:0-2126 GCF_000151885.1 Dipodomys ordii
GCCACTTCCGGCCTTTTTTTCTGCTTATGTGGTGCTGAGGAATTGAACCCAGGGCCTCATGCATGCAAGGCAAGCGTTCTACCACTGAGCCACCTTCCCAGACGTACATTTATTTAAGAACATAAAGAACCTGGGGCTAGGAGCATGGCTTAGTGGTAGTGTGCTTGCCTAGCATGCATGAAGCCTTGGGTTCGATTCCTCAGTACCACATAAACAGAAAAAAAAAACAAAACACAGAAGTAGAGCTGTGGCTGAAATGGTAGAGTACCAGCCTTGAGCACAGAGAGGCTCAGGGATAGAGCCCAGGCCCTGAGTTCAGGTTCCAGGACCAGCAAAAAAGAAAGACAGAAAAAAGAAAATAAAGAACCTGGAAGCTTAGGCTTTCAGGATAGGGTGGGAGGGGGCATTTAGAACTAAAAATAGTGGGCTGGGAAGGTGGCTCAGTGGTAGAGTGCTTGCCTTGCATGCATGAGGCCCTGGGTTTGATTCCTCAGCACTACATAAACAGAAAAAGCCAGAAGTGGTACTGTGGCTCAAGTAGTAGAGCGCTAGCCTGAGCTGAAGAGCTCAGGGACAGTGCCCAGGCCCAGAGTTCAGGCCCACGACCGACCAAAAAAAAAAAACTAAAAATAATGCTTTGTTAACAAAAACAACACATCACTTTTTTTTCCTAAGAACTTTTTTCTAATGCAAAGTGTATTTCTTGGTTTCAACAGAAAATATTAAAGGGAAACCGGGCGCTGGTGGCTCACGCCTGTAATCCTAGCTACTCAGGAGGCTGAGATCTGAGGATGGCGGTTCAAAGCCAGCCCGGGCAGGAGAGACCATGAGACTCCTATCTCCAATAAAAACCACCAGAAAACCGGAAGTGGCGCTGTAGCTCAAGTGGTAGTGCGCTCTTCTTGAGCTGAAGAGCTGAGGGACAGCGCCCAGGCCCAGAGTTCAAGCCCCACGACCGACAAAAAAAAAAAAAAGAAAAAATTAAAGGGGATTTGGAAAGATTGATATGACAACATAAAATAGATTAAATAAGAATCAGACAAAGATAAACTTAGGGGGCTGGGAAGTTGTCTCAGTGGTAGAGTGCTTGCCTCGCATGCATGAGGCCCTGGGTTCAATTCCTCAGTACCACATGAGCAGAAAAAGCCGGAAGTAGTGCTGTAAGAACTGAGGGATAGCACCCAGGCCCAGAGTTCAGGCCCCATTACCATCAAAAATGTATAAATAAATAACTAATAAACTTAGGAAAATTTAATGGAATAGCCTAATTCTTCTCTCTCTCTTTTTTTTTGGTCGGTATAAGGGCTTGAACTCTGGGCTTGGGCACTGTCCTTGCGCTCTTCAGCTCAAGGTGAGCACTCTATCACTTGAGCCACAGCGCCACTTCCGGTTTTCTAGTAGTTTATTGGAGGTAAGAGTCTCAGGGACTTTCCTGCACGGGCTGGCTTTGAACTGCAATCCTCAGATGTCAGCCTCCTGAGTATCTAGGATTACAGGCGTGAGCCCCCAGCCCCTGGCTTAATTCTTCTCTTTTAATCATTGAAAATAATAAAATACTTCAGAATTTATTAAAGATTTTTACAGTAAGTACTGAAAAGTAGTGCTGCTAGAAAAATTGCAAAGTTTCTAACATGATATAATCAAGTTTCTGACATGATATAATCAAGCAAGATTTTGAAGAGAGAACCCAATAGAATTAATGAAAATCACCATCAAAATTATTTTAAAAATTATTTTAAGCAAAATAGGGCAAACATTTTACATAGAGCTGCTTTTTTTTTTTTGGGGGTCCAGTCGTGGGGCCTGAACTCTGGGCCTGGGCGCTGTCCCTCAGCTCTTCAGCTCAAGGCTGGCGCTCTACCACTTGAGCCACAGCGCCACTTCCGGGTTTTTTCTTTTTGCTTATGTGGTGCTGAGGAATGAAACCCAGGGCCTCAGGCATGCAAGGCAAGCGCTCTACCACTGAGCCACCTTCCCAGCCCTAGAGCTGCTTTTTTAAAAAAAATTTATTATGGGCTGGGAAGGTGGCTCAGTGGTAGAGCCCTTGCCTTGCATGCATGAGGCCCTGGGTTTGATTCCTCAGCACCACATAAGCAAAAAGAAAAAAGCCAGAAGTGGCGCTGTGG
>NW_012268519.1:4222-9932 GCF_000151885.1 Dipodomys ordii
GGCGCTGTCCCTCAGCTCTTCAGCTCAAGGCTAGCGCTCTACCACTTGAGCCACAGCGCCACTTCTGGCTTTTTGCTTATGTGGTGCTGAGGAATGGAACCCAGGGCCTCATGCATGCAAGGCAAGCGCTCTACCACTGAGCCACCTTCCCAGCCCCTTAGCAGATCTTTTCAGGAGGCCAGAGTTACTGGTCTCCAAAGTAAGATACCTTAGACCATCTGCTTATTGCCTGCCACCACTGAGGCCCAGACCAGCAAGCCTCCAGCTTTTTACACACTTCCCCCATCTTGTGGATACAGGGTTTTCTGCCCATGTTTCTTTAGCCAAAGTAAGTTACTTAGCTAGCCTTGACGGTCGGTCGAGGAAGAGGGGAAGTACAGGAAGTACCATCCTGCCTTGAGACAGGAACAATTCAGGCAGAAATTCTCCAGGCAGTTCTGCTGATGCTCAGGTCATTAACAGACAGAACAACTTTGACATAGCTCAGAACACCATGCTTTCCTCAGTTTGACTGAGGGCATGCCTTTGGGACTTCTAACAGAAAACATTTTGATAGAACTGTCCTCAAACAGGGAGGCAGGAGAGCCTGGCTGCTTCCATCTGCTGCCTCCCTTGTAAGTAATCCTACTGGAGTGATTGCCACAGCTTCAAGCTACTGCTTTTAAGCACTCACTAAGGCAGTTAAAGAACAATTATGGTGTAAGATACCGGAGCAAGAAAATTGAGAGCTCAGTTGATGATTTGTTCTAGAAAAGAGATACAAACTCTCCCCAGCCTCTGGCTAGGCCTTTTCTGCTCAGTGTTCACTGATGGCTTCTGCTAAGCATTTCATCCACCTACATCATTTAGTAAGCACAACAGTTCCTTAGGATAGGTAGATGCCATTGTTGCTGGGGAGTGGCCCCAGGAGACTGTCACTGCCTGAGGGGCTCCATCTTTCAGTTCCATACTGTACTTTCAGGCTGTTATTCCAAACTGTTGGGAAAAGAAAAATCACTGTCACAATGTGACTATTGGAAAGCCAGCAGGCATTCCTGTTCAGCTGCACTTAGCCAGGCCCCACAGGTCCTCTAGGTTCTCCCCAGCTTTTTATGGTCTTCCTCATCTGTTGGATACTCCTGGAGGGGGGCCTGTGCAGGTGGGTGAAATGTCTGGTCCTAATACTGGGAAAGTAAGTATGTCGGACTTGTAGCAGGGCAGATGAAGTGAACCAGTTCAGATCACATGCCCCAGGAAAGAGAAGACAGTGGGAGTGCAAAGGCAGCACTTGGAAAAGCCAGAATTGCCTTTCAGAATTAGACTAGAAACTTAACAGTTAACTGGCTGGATTGGTAGGGGACTAATAAGCATGAATGTTTATTGATTTATGAAAACTTAATGGGAGTCTGAGGACCCCACACAAAGTGAAACCCAAGATCCATAGGAGTTATGGCCTAACTCTCATGTCAGTTTCCCCATTTCAATTTACAGATATTATTTGACAGAAAGGCATACTTTCTCTCCTTTTTTCAACTCCAAGTGCAGAAACTGTCTTGATGCAAACAAGCCCTACTACTCACTAAAGGTTCCGTAGCACAGATGGTCCTTTGAGAGCCTGTGGTCTGTCAACTGGCTTTTCTCTCAGGAAAGGACTGAGCCTATCACTGCTTATTTTGCCCCTATGTCAGAGCTCAAAATAGTCAAAAGGGAGTCAGCTTCCTGCGATATAAATGACTGCTCCTATTTGATAATAAGCAGTGAAACACTTTGGTAAAAAAAAAAAATGCCAGGCAACAGTGGCTCACACCTGTAATCCTAGCTACTCAGGGGGCTGAGATCTGAGGATCACAGTTCAAAGCCAGCCTGGGCAGGTAAGTCCAGGAGACTCTTACCTCCAACAAACCATAGGAAACCAGAAGTGGTGCTATGGTTCAAGTGGTAGAGCGCTTGCCTTGAGCTGAAGAGCACAGGAATTCTGCCCAAACCCAGAGTTCAAGCCCCATGACCGACAAAAAAAACAAAAACACCTTGAAATTTGCTCAAAGGAAATGTCATTCCCCAACAGCAAATGGTTTTTTCTTTATTGTGATTAAGTGATTACATAATTTCACAATATTGTGGGATAGTGATGCTTAAACACATTCTAACTGTCATGGGGCAAATTGCCTATCATGGTCTATAAAATTTATGAGTTCTATGAGCTTTGACAATACAGCTATTTCTTCCACATTGGGTGATATGTACATTTCTTTCCTTTTGCATAACATCAGCTGTTCCCTCTTTCCCACTTGTTCCCTCCCTCCCATTGTTGCCATTGAGTTGCTTAGTTCATTTTAAGCAATGTCCAGTGCAGCTGATGGGTCCACAAATGGTTTTTTTTGGGGGGGGGTCCGGTCATGGGGCCTGAACTCTGGGCCTGGGTGCTGTCCCTCAGCTCTTCAGCTCAAGGCTAGCACTCTACCATTTGAGCCTCAGCGCCACTTCCGGCTTTTTTTCTTTTTGCTTATGTGGTGCTGAGGAATGGAACCCAGGGCCTCATGCATGCAAGGCAAGCGCTCTACCACTGAGCCACCTTCCCAGCCCCCACAAATGGTTTTAATGATAACTATCCAACTGGAAGCTTTTCTGGCTTGTGTGGAGACACAGCATTTCTCTCTAATTAGAATGAGCTCAGTTTATCACCTTTCAGATTGAGGACAGGGGATCTGATACAAGAATTGTCACTTAGGCTGGGAAGGTGGCTCAGTGGTAGAGCCCTTGCCTTGCATGCATGAGGCCCTGGGTTCGATTCCTCAGCACCACATAAGCAAAAAGAAAAAAGCCGGAAGTGGCACTGTGGCTCAAGTGGTAGAGTGCTAGCCTTGAGCTGAAGAGCTCAGGGACAGCGCCCAGGCCCAGAGTTCAGGCCCCATGACCGGACCCCAAAAAAAAACAAAAAACGCCAGAGCACTAGCCTTGAGCTGAAAAGCTGAGGGATAGTGCCCAGGCCCAGAGTTCAGACCCCAACAACAACAACAAAATATATGTGTGTTTGTGTGTGTGTGTGTGTGTGTGTGTGTGTGTGTGTGTGTGTGTGTATAAAACTTCTAATACATAAACTCTGAAGCTCTCAAAAGTAAGTAGTTTTCTCTTTCTGGTTCTGTGGAATTCATAGTGCAATTACTTTGCTTCCCTCTAAAAGCATGAAACCAGCTTGACATCACAAGCTCACAACTATATATTCCCAGCTGCTTGAGAAGCTGAGAGGATCATATAAGCCTAGGAGTTTGAAGCCAGCTTAGGCAATGTAGGGAGACCCTGTCAAATAACTTACATTCTTGCATTGTCCTCATTACTCTGCTTATTCGCCCTTTCTTCCCCTATAACCTTGGCAATCATTAATCCTTACTATCTCCATAGTTCTGCCTTTTCCAAAATGTTGTCTAACTGGAATCAAACAGTATGTAGCCTTTTCAGATTGACTTCTTTCATTTGGAAATTTGCATTTAAAGTTCTTCCATGTTTTCTCTTGGATTGATAGCTAATTAACCTTTAGCACTAAATAATCTCATGAGAATATTATTTGGATAAGAATACCTCAGCATACCATCCACCTACTGCAGGAAATTTTAGTTGTATCCCATGTTTTGGCAACATTAAGTTGCCATAAACATCTGTGTGCTGATTTTTGTGTAGTCATGAGTTTTCAGTTCATCTGAGTAAGTACCAAAAAGCCCACTGGCTGGATTGTATGGTAAGAGTATGTTTAGTTTTGTAAGAGACAGAATGTCTTCCAAAGAAGACACCCCATTTTCCATTCCCACCCCATCTTCACGGGCATAAGTAGTGATGTGTGTGTTTTGGATTATTTTTTTTTACTAGTACATTAGTTGTAAAGGTAGGAAGTATTATTTAATGCATCTTCATAGATGCATATGGAATATGTAGTGCTATGGATTAATTAGCTCTCAAGCCCTATTTATTGCAGTATTTCTACACATGAGTGCAATATATTCCAATCATCTTCACTCCCTCTATCACTGTCCCTCACCCTCTTCCCCACTTTGTAAAAGAATTTCCATAGGGTTTGGTGTTCTGTTTTCCTAAATGCAAATCATTGACTTTGATCATATTTATCTTCATTTACCCTCCTTATTAGTCCATTCCCTTCCTGCTTGTTACCCTCCCCATCAACAGAGTTTGTTATACCTCCCCATATTTTTAAAAAATGGAACTGGGGTTTGAACTCCAGAGTTATTGGACTTGTTTGCTGGCTCATCTGGCTCTGACATCTCAGTGCTTTAGTTTGCACTTGTCTGGTCATTAACAGTACTGAACACCTTTTCCAGTGCTTGCTTGCTTACCATCTGTGTACTTTTCTAAAATAAAAGGTCTAGTCAGGATCTTGGCACTTTTTACTAATCAAGTGGCTTATTTTCTTTCAAATTTTAAAATACATATATTTAGGGGCTGGGAAGGTGGCTCAGTAGTAGAGCGCTTGCCTTGCATGCATGAGGCCCTGGGTTCAATTCCCCAGCACCACATAAGCAAAAAAAAAAAAAAAGCCAGAAGTGGTGCTGTGGCTCAAGTGGTAGAACGCTCGCCTTGAGCTGAAGAGCTGAGGGACAGTGCTCAGGCCCAGAGTCCAGGCCCCACGACCGGACCCCCCCCCAAAAAAATAGTAAAATATATTTAAACATAAATATTTAAATAATTTGAATAAATATATTTAAATATAAAAATATATGTTCTTACTAGGGCTTGAACTTGAACTTCGGGCCTTTACTCTCTTGGCTTTTCTGCTCAAATCTAAAAATGGCTTTGTACTGCAATCCTCAAATCTTCACCTCTTGTAGCTAAGATTACAGGTGTGAGCCACTGCCTCCAAGGAAGAATTTTTATATTTTGATAATTCTGTTATCAGGTATATTTTTTGTAAATATTTTTCCTACTGTAAGAATTTCTCCCAGTGTAAATATTTTCTCCTAATGTAAGAATTGTATTTTTGTAATATTTTCTCCTAGTTCAAGAATAGTCTCATTCTCTTAATATTGCTTTTCACTGAGCTAGTTTTTAATTTTTGTTTTTTTTTTTGCCAGTACTGGGGCTTGAACTGGCCAGCTCTTTCCTGGATTTTTCACTCCCAGCTAGTACTGTTTTACCACTTGAGCCACAACTCCATTTCTGTGTTGTTTTGCTAAACAATTGGAGATAAGAGATTCATGGATTTGTCTGTCTGGGCTGATTTCAAACTATGATCCTCTGATTTCTGCCTCTTGAATAGCTAGGATTATAGTACCTGGTCTGGTGTTGAACTCTTGATCCTCCTGCCTTACCCTTCTGCTTGCTGGAATTACTGGTGTGTTACCTCTGGCTGGAGTTTTTAGGTTTTAACTTTTGGGTTTTTAATTGTTGTTGTTGTAGTTGTGTGTGTGTGTGTGTGTGTGTGTGTGTGTGTGTGTGTGCTCGCACGCGCTCACATGTGTATGCTGCACCAGTTCTGGGGCTTGAACTTGGCCTTGGCACTGTCTCTGAGCTTTTGTGCTCAAGGCTAGCTACTTTACCACTTGAGCCACAGCCGCAATTCTGGATTTTTTTTTTTTTTTTTGGGTCCGGTCGTGGGGCTTAAACTCTGGGCCTGGGCGCTGTCCCTGAGCTCTTCAGCTCAAGGCTAGCACTCTACCACTTGAGCCACAGCGCCACTTCCGGCTTTTTTCTTTTTGCTTATGTGGTGCTGAGGAATCGAACCCAG
>NW_012268520.1:0-2305 GCF_000151885.1 Dipodomys ordii
ACCCTTGTGCCCTTGGAAGAAGAGCAGGAGGAGGAGGAGAGCTCAGAGGACACGGGTGTGAGGAAAGTCTCCCTCCATGCCATTCTCCTCTAACACACAGGTTGCAGAGCTGTTCCCAGGCTATCTCCAAGAGTGTTCCTAAGGCTGGGCCCTCCACTCATGCCAATGGCTGTGGAGCCCAACATCAAAGCTTTGTCTGTGGGGACCAAAGCCAGCCTAGCTGTTGGTCTGCCATCTTCCAAATCCAAAGGGAAATCGGACGTGGCTCTCCTGAGGTCAAGCCCTGAGACTGACAATTATTTCTGCATTCACACTGCTGTGCTGCTATCTGACAGCCAAAAAGAGAAAAGGGCAATTCAGTAAGAAAATTGTTCTAGGACCAAAGCAGATCCAGAAACCACCAGGTAGATGAGGCAGGTATACAACTGCCATGTTATGGGATTTATACATGGTTTAGTGTCCCTTTCAATAGACAAATCATAATTGCATAACCACTGGTATGCAAGGGAAAGACTGGGTATGATATGGCTAAATCACTCTCCGACATATAGCTAATATCTCAGAAAGAACAATGCTGCCCTATCTGCTAAGGTGGAATCTAACACCATCTAAAGCAGAGCAGGCAGAGGCGGCAACGCCCTGCCTACCAAAGCATCTCATGTGTCGCCCACCACCCAGATCTCCTGCCGCCTGCCACCAACCTGCTGGAACACAGTCCTGAGGCTCTTCAGTCTCCAGGCCAGTCAATTCCAAACTTTTAACCACCCTGGAAACTAGACCTGAACTTCTACTTAATAATCTCTCAAATCCTCTATCTTCAAAGACCGCTTACAGTCACAAGTTCATTCAGGAGAAAGGGAAAAAAAATGAATGTATTCTACATCCAGGCTGGTCTCTTTAGGCCAGGAGTGAATTGGTTAGCAACAGCCCACCCTTTCCTTTGGGTTGCCAATAACTGGGCTAAGGCATCCCTAATTAGGGATTGAATCTCAGTGCTGAGAGCTATTCATAGAGAGGCTGAATCTAATTCACCACCACAGGGTACCACAGGTAGGCCTTACAGTCCCTGCTCCCTTGTACTGGGAACTTATCTCATTGTCCCCTGTGTAGCCTCAGGAGGACAAAGCCTTCTCAGGACCCCATAAAGCCCTGAAATTCTGGACCTTAGCAGTACCCACAAGGGTTGGCTTCATTAACAATCCCAGAGTTTTGTTTAGCATACATACACCCAACAGATCCCACGGTCTGAGTCACTCAAGTAATTTCTGAGCAAAAAATCTGTTCTACCAGGAAGGGAAATGGCTGAGGACAACTCTCTCCTGTTCAGTCCCTTGAACCAAACAAAACCCTTAACTGTTCAGTGACTTCCCCATGGAGAGGACAACGTGTTATCAGTGGCTTTGGGAATGACTTCTCTCCCTGTCTGGAAAGGAGAATCAGAGAAATACATGGATGTATCCTAAGAGCATGAAATTGTGTGGATAGGAAAGCAGAACAGGAGGAAAACAGGCCTGCGGAAAGCTCTGGGCTGCTTGGCAGGCATAGGTTCATAGTTTTCCAGAGTATATTTTCTCATAGTATGGGAGCCATGAACAGATAGGGACAGTTCATGATTGATGAGAGATATTCCTTTTTCTATAATGTATATAAATTCAGAAATGCATGCTCAGTTTCAAGAGGGCCAGGGGACTAACAAAATAATGAGCATCTATGTATGAATGGAGAAGGGAAGAAAAGATTACTTTGGTCAGAGGTAAGTATCTTCTAACTAACTCCCCAGTGTCCACAAAGAGGAAGAGAGATTCGGCTGGTGTGGTAGGGGCTATTAGAGGCTCTACAGTGGTTTTGAAAGAAGAGGAAACTACGTGACCCATCATATGTCCTAAACTGAGAGGAGCCCAATTTCCTTACGTGTGTGTGTGTGTACAAATGTGGGTTGGTTGTGTGCAAAAAACGTAAGGGTGGAAGCAATCAAGTATCAGATAATTTCACTATTATGTACTAATGCACATTTCTACTCAGTTTTCTACTCTGTTCTTTGAGCTGCTTTCATATTCCTTGGAAGTGAGTTCATGATAAGGCTACAGAAGTATTCAAAATAAATCCAGAGTCTAGACAGTGAACTTGGAGTTGTGTAGACAGCAAGGTTTACTGTTCAGCAAAAGTCTTCCACCTATTGGACAAGTTCATGCACTGAGCGAGCTTGAGTTTGCATGTCTACACTCATAACCCTTGTTGTGAAGATGGCTGCCCGTCACTGCACCTGCCTGTCCAACAAGAGCAGCCCCATTTCCACCTGCCTGCC
>NW_012268520.1:2355-3926 GCF_000151885.1 Dipodomys ordii
TGCTGAGAGCTATTCATAGAGAGGCTGAATCTAATTCACCACCACAGGGTACCACAGGTAGGCCTTACAGTCCCTGCTCCCTTGTACTGGGAACTCATCTCATTGTCCGCTGTATAGCCTCAGGAGGACAAAGCCTTCTCAGGACCCCATAAAGCCCTGAAATTCTGGACCTTAGCAGTACCACAAGGGCCTCATTAAAATCTCCAGTGCTCTGTGCAGCCTGCACACCCAACAAATCCCCTAATTTAAGTCACTCTAGTAATTTCTGAACAAAAGGAAATGCTCTACCAGGAAGGGAAATGGCTGAGAACAACTCTTTCCTGTTCAATCCCCTGAATCTAAAACAACACCTAACTGTTCAGAGACTTCCCCATGGAGAGGACAACGTGTTACCAGTGGCTTTGGGAATGACCTCTCTTCCTGCCTGGAAAGGAGAATGGGAGAAATACATGGTTGTATCTTATGTGTGGATAGGAAAGCAGAACAGGAGGAAAACAGGTCTGTGGAAAGCTCTAGGCTGTTTGGCAGACATGGGTTTTACACTTCGATTTACATTTCTCAAAGTAGAGTATGGGAGCCATGACCAGATAATGACCGTTTATGATTGATGAGTAATTTCTATTTTCCTTTTTATACAATGTATACAAATTCATAAATGTATTATGTGTTTCAAGAGGGCGAGAGGAATGAGGAAATGATATATGTATGAACAGGAAGGCAGAACAAGACTCCTTTGATGAGCAGTAACCGTCTGTTCATTAACTGCCAACTGTGGCTCTCACAAAAAGAGGAAGAGGTACGAGGCTAGTGTGGAAGGGGCCATATATGATTCTGACCTTGGTTTTGGGGAAAGGGGAAACTATGTGATTCATATTGTGCCCTAAACTGAGGGAGCAGACCTCATCCTTACACATGTGTGTACACATGTTGTTTGTAAAAACAAATGCAAGGATTGAAACAAATAGCTTATTGTTCCACATATCTCCGGGATTGCCCTAAACTTGTCAGTTCTAAGATTCAGTTCTCTACTCTTCCTTCTTTGGACTACACTGCCATTCATTACAAGTGAGTTCATGTTAAGGCTACTGAAGTATTGAAAATCATTTGGAAGAGTCTAGACATTGAAATTGAAGTTCTGAGGTCAGCAAGGATTAGTTTTCATCAAAACTCTTCCACCTCGGGCTGGGAATGTGGCTAAGTGGTGGAGTGCTTGCCTAGCACGCATGAAGCCCTGGGTTCAATTCCTCAGTACTACAAAAATAGAAAAAGCCAGAAGTGGTGCTGTGTCTCAAAGGGATAGAGTGCTAGCCTTGAGTAAAAAGAAGCTCAGGGACAGTACCCCTGGATTGAGTTCAAGCCCCAAGACTGGCAAAAAAACAAACAAACCCCAAACCCCCCAAAACAAAAAACTCTCCCACATACTGGACAAGTACATGCACTAAGAGCCCTTGAGTTTGCATGTCTAGATGGCTGCCTGTCACTGCACCTGCCTGTCCAACAAGAGCAGCCCCATTTCCACCTGCCTGCCATTCTCTGACCCAGGAGCTTGTGGCATCCTTTAGCCTGGGTCT
>NW_012268520.1:5421-7118 GCF_000151885.1 Dipodomys ordii
CACCTGAAAGTATATGTGGTTTGTGCTTCCAAACAGTATACTAACATACTACAGAAGTGCAAACCTCCTAACTAAGCTCTTAATAATAGCTGACCAAAAGGAAAAGGCCATCTGAGATGACATCATCCAGCACCCTGAAGATTCACTCAGAATACTGGAAAGGGACTGAGCTCTCCACTCATGTTCCCAAACATTCCTAATCTATATGGTGGGGAGTGCAAGGAAGTATTACACCCATGACACCCAGGACTCCTTGACAAAGAGGAGTTTTGATAATACAATGGCTACTTAGCTGCTTCTGTGTCATCCATGTCCCAGGGCTTGGGCTCAACCAGGGAAAGGAAGCCAGGGTCTTCAGCAAAGTGCCTTGCCAGGCCCCAGTATGCCCTCCTACCTTCCCTGTCCACTGGATGGAGGAACAGTGACCTTGACCTGCATCCTTTCACCCTAGTGCCCTTGGAAGAAGAGCAGGAGGAGGAGGAGGAGACTTCAGAGGATAAGGGTATGAGGAAGGTCTCCCTGCCCACCATTCCCCTCTACCACACAGGTCGCAGAGCTGTTCCCAGGCTATCTCCAAGAGTGTTCCTAAGGCTGGGCCCTCCACTCATGCCAATGGTTGTGAGTCCAACATCAAGGCCTTGTCTGTGGGGACCAGGTCAAAGCCAGCCTAGCTGTTGGTCTGCCATCTTCCAAATCCAAAGGAAAATTGGACGTTGCCCAAGAAAATAAGAACACTGGCAGCTGCTCTCCTGAGGCTGACAATTATCTCAGCACAACAGTGTCTGCGTTCGTTCCTGCGTTCACATCGCTATGCTTCTATCTGACGGCCAAAAAGAGAAAAAGGCAGCTCAGTAAGAAAATTATTCCAGGATCAAAGCAAACAGACGCCACACCGCACGGGCAAAGCAGGCTAGCTGTGCTACTGCCCTTTGAAGGGATTTATGCCTTTCTTAATGTCCCTTTAAAGTGATCAATCATAATTGTAGAACTACTGGTAAGCAATGCAAAAATTAGCTGTGGGATGATTCAGTCACACTCCCACACACATCCCATGTCCTATCTAGAATCGAACAAGCATCTAAAGCAGAGCTGGGAAGACCAGAGGTGGCAGCATCCTGCCCACCAATGCATCTCATGTGTCACCCATCACACCCAGGACCCCGGCCACCTGCCATCCACCTGCTGGAACACGGCCCTGAGGCTATTCAGTCTCTGCTCCAGTGAATTCCAAATTCTTGACTGCCCTGGAAATTATATCTGAACTTCTACTTAATAATCTCTGAAGTGCTCTATCTTCAAAGACTGCTTATAGTCAAAAGTTCATTTAAGAGAAAGGAAGAGGTTAATGTGTTCTAAGTCCAGGCTACTCTCTTTAGGTCTGGAGTGAATTGGTTAGTGACAGCCCACCCGTTC
This sequence comes from Dipodomys ordii, assembly GCF_000151885.1. Taxonomy (NCBI): domain Eukaryota; kingdom Metazoa; phylum Chordata; class Mammalia; order Rodentia; family Heteromyidae; genus Dipodomys; species Dipodomys ordii. The sequence continues at coordinate 6,835 of NW_012268520.1, forward strand.
CTTGGTTGCCAGCAACATTCTAAAGGACCTTTAATTGCTCCTAGTAGATGTGGCTATTCATGGATTGGTCTAACCATCATCTAAATGACCTTTCAGATCCCCTGGCCACAGGTAGGTACCACTGGTAGTCCTTACAGCCCCTGCCCCCTTGTACTGGGAACTTATCTCATTGTCCCACTTGTAGCCTCGGGAGGACAACCATTCTCAGGGCCCCATACTGCCCAGAAAGTCTGGACCTTAGCAGTACCACAAGAGTTTGCTTCATTAACATCTCTAAAGCTCCC
>NW_012268521.1:0-2632 GCF_000151885.1 Dipodomys ordii
CAAAGAAACATAGGTCCCATGGTTTCCCTTATTTGCAATAATTAGTATATGTATGGGACAAGCAGACAAGTTTAAAAGCTATGTTCATATGACCAGATAAGATGATGTTAAGCGAAATGAACCCCAAGTTAGGACACAAGTTGTTTTTTCTTTCTTGCTATTGTTTCTAATATATTTATAATGTACCATGTGATTTTTTTCTTTGTATGTTCCTCCCCTACAATATAACCCCTGTTTTCATTGTATTTGATGTCGGTGCCCTGCATGTTGTATATACACTTCTCTAATTTGGGGAGGGGAAGGGAAAAAACTAAATGCTTAAATAGGGATACAGGTTGACCCATTGTAACAATGAGATGCACAAGCCACTATGTTGAAAAATGAACTTTACAATTTAGACAGGGGGTGGGGGAGATTGTAGTTTGTGGAGGTGGGAGGGAAGAGATGGAAGGGAAAAAACAAAGGAGGAGGTAATAATGCTTGATAAGAAATGTACACCTTACCTTGCTCATGTAACTGTAACCCCTCTGTATAATATTTTTACAATAAAAAATGTATAAAATGCAAAAAGCAGCAAAACAAATGTTCTTCTTGCTACAGCTGATGGAAAAATACAACCACAAGATTTATTATAATCCTTCTCTTCTCCAAAAGGAAATCAACTTTAAAAAAGCAGAGCTGAAAAAATTGTATATTCCAAATCTCATGTACTTTTACCCTATTTAGTTATAGTTTTAAAATACAAATTTAAAATAGTCATGTCAAATTAAATGGCTCTTGGATTGCCAGGCCAATTTTCCCAAATTATCTTTCTCTTGAAAATAACCACTTTCAGAGTTTAAAATTTTACATAATATTAATCCAAATACCAAAGATTTGTACCTCTATATATGAAAAACATTAAATGTTAATTCTTACTTCTACCAGATTTCACATTTTGAGGGGATACGTAATTTGTCCTTCCAACTGCTTCCTCTTACTTTGGAAAATGTAAAAGAACAACTTGATGTGGACACAACCTGTCCCTCCCATGAATCTTCAAATCAAAGAAGCTATTCAGGATTCACTGCTAGGAAATAAAAGATATGTGAAGACCCAAAGGGAAAGCTCCTGTGGGAACTGTTTTGCACCAAATTGATGTGACGTTACAATCATGAAAATGAAGCCAATATTGCTAATGTGGTCGGACAAATGGTTTCAAGACTTTCTGTCATTTCTCTCATCAGGATTAAATATTTCTGTAATTTTATAGCATCGGTGACATCTGAAAGTTTTGTTTTTGTTTTTGTTTCCAGAAAAAAAATCCCTTAATTATGGTATCTTTATAATTCATACTTTCTATAATGTTCATTTATTTTTCAGTTGAGCTAAGAAATTCTTATAAGAGTGCTATTATTATAGCATTTAATATTGTCCTTTGAAATGACATTATTATTATAGAGGATTGTAAATATATTTTTTGTCAGTAGTTCAATATACCCTTTAAAATTTTAGGAGCCAGGAGCACCATTATTCAGTAGTTACCATTGATTTTAGAATAACAGCTGGAAACTGTAAAATTCCACAATGTGGAATGTAATGTAGTATTTGATCACTTCTGTTTGCTTTGGTTTCTGATTGTGTTGGTTTCATCCATCTCCTCATTGAATGGGAAAGCAAGGAAGTGTTGAAACTTCAGCAGAACCAAAGGGGAACAGGGCATGTACATCATACCCTTCAGTTGATAGCAGGCTAAATGAAGGCATTGTGAGGCCATGTATAGGTACAATCAATTCACTTATTAATGAAAACAGTTTCAACGGCTTGTATTATTTTACTTTCATACCTGCATATAAATTATTTTGATCTGTTCTTTTTGCCCTCTCCTTTGCCCTCCCAATCACACAGCTTCTTGTCTCAAACAATTTCTATTTTGCATATGACTGATTTCTTGTTTTAACATCTGTATTCCTCATATTATAACAAGTAGTTAATATTTGTCTTCCTCATTCTGGCATTTTATTTTTGCACAATAATCTTTAGCTCCATCCACATTCTTGCAAACCACATCTTTTTTAATATGTTTTTTATTGTAAAAATACTTTACAGAGGGGTTACAGTTACATGAGCAAGGTAATGAGTACATTTCCTATCAAGCATTGTAACCTCCTCCTCTGTTTTTCCCCTACCATCCCTTCTCTCCCACCTCCACAGCTACACCCCCCACCAATCCCTACCTCAATTGTAAAGTTCCTTTTTCAACATAGTGTCTTGTGCATCTCATTGTTACAATGGGTCAAACTGTATCCTTATTTAAGCATTTTGTTTTTTTCCCTTCCCCTCCTCAAATTAGAGAAGTGAATATACAAGATGCAGGGCACCAACATCAAATACAGTGAAAACAGGGGTTATACCATGGGGAGGAACATACAAAGAAACAAAAAAATCGCATGATACATTAGAAACAATAGCAAGAAAGAAAAACCCACTTGTGTCCCTATCTTGGGGTTCATTTCGCTTCTTTATGGCACCTTGACTAATTCCACAACTTGACTATTGTAAATTGTAATTCAAAAACATGGGTGTGCAGATGTCTCTATTTTATACTGACACTTTAGGGTATAAGCACAAAAATATCAGTCAAGAATAATAT
>NW_012268521.1:14027-16168 GCF_000151885.1 Dipodomys ordii
CTTTCTTGCACAGGCTGGCTTTGAACCTCAATCCTCAGATTTCAGCCTCCTGAGTAGATAGGATTACAGGCTTGAGCTACCAATGCCTGGAGAAAATAAATGTTATTTCCACTGATTTCAGAGATAAATTATTTAAAATTGAAGAGACAGAATTCCTTAACATTCAATATGTTAGTAAGTAACATAGGTTATGAAGCGCAAGAAAAGTCTTGTTGTTGTTGTTGTTGTTGTGAAAAATATCGTATAGAGGGGTTACAGATACATGGGCAAGGTAATGAGCACATTTCTTATCAAGCATTGTTGCCTCCTCCTTTGTTTCCCTTTCCCATCCCTTCCCATCTCCCGTGCCCCCCATACCCCCCTGCATCCTCTGCTAGCACCCACCTCCACCCCCAACCACTCCCCACCCCCTCGCCAAAGTTGTAAAGTTCGTTTTTCTACATAACGTCTTGTTCATCTCATTGTTGCAATAGGTCCAACTGTTTTCCTAATTAAACAATTTGTTTTTTTTCCCTTCCCTTCCACAAATTATACCAACATCAAATCTTATTCGCAAGAATGAAAAATAGTTGGATTTTTTTATAATTATCTTTCATTTTATAAGGAAGGTGTCATCTAAAACATCATCTGAATTCAATGCATTTTGATCTGTGTCACCCCGTTAAGCAACCTCATTCCCCTTCGACCCACCCCTTTGCAGGTGGAATTCTACTTGAGTTTGGATAACATTGCATGGCATTAGGAGCAACAGGTTGTATATACACTCAGATCTTAGATGTTCTCCATAATCTTTTCGGGGGGTTGACATTCCAGAGGCTTGAACTCAGGGCCTGGGAACTGTCCCTGAGCTTTTTTGTGCAAAACGCTAGCTCTCTACTATTTGAGGCACAGCTGCACTTCTGGCTTTTTGGTGGTTAATTGGAGATAAGCATTTCATGGATGCTCCTGCCTGGGCTGTCTTTGAACTATGATCCTCATATCTCAGCCTCCTGAGTGTCTAGGATTATGGGCATGACTCAAAGGTGCCAAGCATCCATAATATCTTAAAGTCTTGTATTTAACTTACCCTTAACTATTTTTCTGCCTTTGTATGCATTAATGTAAGAATAATGCCTATTAGATTTCTATGAGTATAGTGATGATAAAATACTTATAAAAGTTTTGTATATAAAACATGTTTTCACTAAATATTATGAAGGGAAATGTGCCTTTTTAAAATTGTACTTTATGATCTCTCAGTAGTTGTAGAAAGAAACAATCATTCAAGAGTCAGTTTATAAGCCCAATGCATCATTCTCCTTACTCCCTTTCCAATCATCCCCTCCCCTCAGTTTTCTTCATAACATAGGAGACACATTGAATATTACGACTGTATTCTCCCCACCTTCCTCTCTTCTTTTGTCTGCCCTCTCTCCTCAAACTCTACACACCTTTAAGTGACAATTTCCTGGTATTCATTTTTTGGACCATGAGTTTGTTTTTCTAAGTAATTACGCCATTTGAATTCTCCCCTGTAAATACCATACTTTGGTTGATACATTCATTTATACTTGCATACAACCCCATGTGTGTTTACTTGTACATTTACAAGCTAGGTCAGTGTGCATATAGGAGAAAAAGCATGCATCTTTGGGTCTCTGGTCCTGACTGACTTCATTAACGTCTCCCCAGAGTCCATCTATTTCTTTGCAAATGATAAAATAATATTCTTCATATATGTATATTATATAACATATATCACATTTTCTTGATCCTTTCAAGAAGGATCAAGGGACATCTGGGCTGATTTTATGCTTTAGTAATAGTGCATAGTGCAGCAATAAACACAGTTGTACAAAATGAGAACCAGGAAATGGGCATTTGTAAGAGGTGAGGTTGAGCAGAGAGGGCTTGATGAAGGAAGAAGAGAAGAGGAGGAGAATACAGTAAGAATTCAATGTATATCCTACAAAATTAAGAAGAATGAAGGAAGTGGTAGGTCAGGAGGGATGGACCAGAGTGTTGAAAAACAGTGATATTGATCAAGATGCACTCCATTCATAAACTGCTTAGTTAAATCACAGCCCATTTGTAGGACTATTTAAAGGTAACTTGAAAAGAACAACCCATGAACCTCAAAATAGGGACATAAAAGGTTTTTT
>NW_012268521.1:16218-17063 GCF_000151885.1 Dipodomys ordii
AACCACCAGAAAACCGGAAGTGGCGCTGTAGCTCAAGTGGTAGAGCGCTCGCCTTGAGCTGAAGAGCTGAGGGACAGCGCCCAGCCCAGAGTTCAGGCCCCAGGATTGACAAAAAAAAAAAAAATGAAGGTATCATAAATAAACTCATTCATATAAGACCAACTACTCTTCAACAAAGATGCCAAAGGCATGTAATGATGAAAGTATTCCTTGAGACAATCCTTGATATGTTCCGAATCATTGTCTATCCTCCAGTAAAACCAAGAAATTAAAACCTTATATTATGCAATTCATAACAGTTAGAATATAGTTTACATGGGTTTCAACTGTCTTTTACTTCACATGTGAAACATTTCCACCAGTCAACCCATCCTCCTCTCTTAGTCCTCCTTTGCTTCTGCTTAACCTCACCCTCTCAGCATTTATAATAATGTTATTTATTGTAGATCCTAAATATTTGAGTCTTTCTGAGTCTAGCTTATTCCATTGAACAGAAAAAGATACCAAAACAAGCTACAATAATTCTGAACATAAAAATATGGTGGCGATGTTATATAATGAAACAGTATGGTAATAGCACAGAACTAGTCATAAAGGTCATTTGGATAATGATCCTGGAAAAACATCCCTGTTATCACAACACAAAAGCTTTTGTTTTCATTTATGTCCTATTCTAAACAATAGAAAGCCTCATAGACATCTATCTGACCATTGGCAGTGCTGTTAACTACACATTCATTGCCTGCATACAATGCTCACAGGAGTTTGTCTCTTGGGTCTCCTTTATGCCTTTTAACTCAAAGTATTCTCAGCAATGCATCCCTGAAAGCTTCTTTTTGTTTGAA
>NW_012268522.1:0-790 GCF_000151885.1 Dipodomys ordii
TTAGTGTCATGCACATGGAAATCTCTTTTAGATGCTTTCTTACATGAAACATTAGGGGCTGGATATAGTGGTGTGTGCCCATCATCCCAGCACTTAGGAGGCTGTGGCATGAGGAACACAGATTTGGCTACAGAGCAAGACTCTATCTGAAGGAAAAAACCCATCAGGAAATAGCTTAAGAAATCATCATAACTAAAAGCATCATACCTTCGCCTCTTTGACACCCCCATGGGTCCAACGTGCGCAGTAGCCGGCCTGACAGGTACCGCACAAAGGAAACCCATTTTCCCAACGTGGCGCGGATGCTCTTGAACAAGACAAGCATTTCATACAGAACATCTCTGAGAAGATCAGGTCAGGTGGAGCTGTGTCCTGCAGGGGGTAGCTTATTTGTGTGTTTTTTGGTTGTTGTTGTTTTGTCTGGTGGGGCTTGAACTCTGGGCCTGGGAGCTGTCCCTCAGCTCCTCCACTCAAGGCGAGTGCTCTACCCCTTGAGCCACCATGCCACTTCCGGTTTTCTAGTGGTTCATTGGAGATCAGAGTCTCATGGACTTTTCCTGCCCAGGCTGGCTTTGAACCGAGATCCTCAGGTCTCAGCCTTCAGAGTAGCTAGGATGACAGGCGTGAGCCACCGGTGCCCAGCTGTGGACTTGTTTTTTAAGGATGCGTGTGAAGGGCTGGTATACAGGAGGCACTTCAGTTCAAAGGGAAGTGGGGTACTTGCCCAACCTGGATGTTTCTAAATCGCTGCCGGGCTCAGGGAGGCTGGCGGGTAGCTGTGTAGAATGTG
>NW_012268522.1:2475-3091 GCF_000151885.1 Dipodomys ordii
GACACAGAAAAGCAAGGGAAACCCACAGCGGCTCCCAGCACACCACCACGGGCCGACAGACACAGCTCACCAGCACACAGCCATGACCACAGGCCGACGGACACAGCTCACCAGCACACGACCATGACCACAGGCCAATGGACACAGCTCACCAGCACACGACCATGACCACAGGCCGACGGACACAGCTCACCAGCACAGAGCCACGACCACAGGCTGACTGACACAGCTCACCAGCACACAACCATGACCACAGGCCGACTGACAGCTCACCAGCATACAACCACAACCACAGGCCGACTGACAGCTCACCAGCACATGAGCACAGTCACGGGCCGACTGACACAGCTCACCAGCGTACAATTATGGGGTGGACACAGCTGACCAGCACACGACCATGACACACCATAGAAGCCAGGCATGGCCCTTGTGGATGGAAGCCAGGGAGGGGTGCTGTGGTGGGAGGAGGGATGCTGTGGTGGGAGGAGGAGGGATGCTGTGGTGGGAGGAGGGGTGCTGTGGTGGGAGGAGGGATGCTGTGGTGGGAGGAGGAGGGATGCTGTGGTGGGAGGAGGAGGGATGCTGTGGTGGGAGGAGGAGGGATGCTGTGGTGGGA
>NW_012268522.1:4631-5014 GCF_000151885.1 Dipodomys ordii
GTGCTGTGGTGGGAGGAGGGGTGCTGTGGTGGGAGGAGGGGTGCTGTGGTGGGAGGAGGGATGCTGTGGTGGGCGGAGGGCAGATGGGGTGGGGAATGGAAGGAGAGGGGATCCAGTGTGTGGCGCGTGTGAGGGTCTCTGGTGCCTGGCCAGGCAGGATCGGCTCCTCTGTTAGCCCAGAACAGGGCTCTTTGGCCGTTGGTGACGAGCAGGACATGGCCGGCCAGACCCGGGAGCTTGCCGCTCCCCAGCTCTGAGCAGGCCAAGCCAAAGATGCAGTTTGTAATGAAAAGCAAAGCCTTGGAGAGGAGACGGAGCGGACAGCAGGGCTTGCTCGCCTGCGGCTTCTCTTTCCCGCTATGGTAAGAGGTGTGTGAGTTGGA
>NW_012268523.1:0-3395 GCF_000151885.1 Dipodomys ordii
TGTCAAGCTTCCTATAATGAGAACTCTCCCAGCCTGCCCTTCTCCAGTGATTGTGTGAAAACTCTTCCCCACTGCAGTCACACTTGCCCTCGGGCTTCTATTAACCAACGGGGTATACTTAGATAACTACTGTATGTTCACATGGAAATAAGATCATTTTCTGTCTTTATCTTCCATTTGCCTTTCCCTTGCAGAAGGAAAGACCGACCTGGATGCTGACATTTACATCTAGTTCCTGAAAAAAAAAATAGTTGGCTAATTATAAACTTACATCTTGTATTTTTCAGGCCATGAAGAGATAATCATCATTTTAGGCTGGTTAACACATAAGCTTAATCTGGTGCCTGTTTTATAGATTCTGTTTTTTTTTAGTGCCTCTAAACATAGAGTCCCAAGCCAGTGCCTATGGCCAGGCACCACTAGAGTGGCTCACCAGGAATATTCCAGATAACTTACATTGTTTAGTCTTCTTGACTGTAAACTAGATTTAAAGCCCGGGGTCCCCGCGTGTCTTGAGAGGTTAAAAAATTAGCTGACACACTCATTTTTCTCATTTTAATTAATGAAACATACTCAGTTATGGTCTGAATTATATTTGAAAGCTCAGAAATCCTATCAGTCTGTTAGTGTCCTGGTGATCTTTCCTGGGAAGTTTTGAAGAGAAATACATTACAAATACTTCAAGATAAAATGTTCTGGGTGGTGTGTGTGTGTGTGTGTGTGTGTGTGTTTGTGTGTGTGTGATGGTGTGTGTGTGTGAGTGATGGTGTGTGTGTGTCTGTGTGTATCTGTGTGTTGAGGTTTGAATATAGGTCCTCCCACTCCTGCTTGGCTTTTTCCACTCAAGGCTGACACTCACCACTTGAGCCACACTTCTGCTTCAGGTTTGTTTGTTTTTGTTTTTTTCTTGTGGTTTTCTCCCCCCCCCCCATCCTTAATTGTAGATAAGAATCTCACCAGCACTGGCTGGCTTCATACTGACTGTGATCCTGAGATCTCAGCCTGGAGTAGCTGGGATTACAGGCATGAGCCTCATCAATGTTTGTCACATGCAAATGTCTAAAAGATGTTGTCCAGCCAAGATTTTAGCTGAGGAGTTAATTGTTGATTCTGCCAGTAGAAAGGGAGCTCTGTCTATAACCTTAGTACATTGTAGCTAAAGTAGGATCTGCTCTTTAGCCAAGTGCAAACTTGCTAATCATTTACCCCTTCAGGTGATGATTTTTCTTTTTTTTTTTTTTTTTGGGTCCGGTCGTGGGGCCTGAACTCTGGGCCTGGGCGCTGTCCCTCAGCTCTTCAGCTCAAGGCTAGCGCTCTACCACTTGAGCCACAGCGCCACTTCCGGCTTTTTTCTTTTTGCTTATGTGGTGCTGAGGAATCGAACCCAGGGCTTCAGGCATGCAAGGCAAGCGCTCTACCACTGAGCCACCTTCTCAGCCCCAGGTGATGATTTTTCTGTTGAGCACAACTCTGTGTTTGTCATAGTAGCTCAACTACTGAGCCGCTTGGTCCTCCTAGTTTGAGCCTGTGAAGTACTGATGGGACTCAGTTCTTTCCTGGCTGCTGCTTCTCCTTTGCAAACCCCTTCCTCCTCAGGAGGAGCCTGCTTTAGCCAGCTGGCCAGGCCTGACCCCGTGGTCCAAAGTCATCGTCACATTCCGCCATCTTCTCTACTGTGGTGCACACTTGGGAGTTTCAGGGCTCAGCTTCCTACGCCACGTTCCTGCATGTTCCTCTGGTCACAGGGCCTGAGTGTGGCCTCTTTCCGTCCTTGTTTTGATGGGAAATCCTCGAGCTCTGGGATTTTCTAACTATGCTGAGTATGTGTTCTTAGAGAGGCTAAGGCATCATGTAGTCACAGCTGCTTGCCACTGCAAACCAGCTCTGTTCATGAGTCAGTTTGAGGGTCATATCTCTTGTACGGCTGACCATAGGTCTGAACATAGCAGGGTCTTCCAAATGGGTCTTCTGCATTTTGCAGCATTCAGCTTGGTAATTGTCAAGTTGAATTGCTTTCCCCAAAATATCGTTTTCTTTAGCAAGGTACGAGCTTTTAATATGTCAAAATTGCATTCAAAGGTTGGTTAAGAGCTCAAAGCGCTGCTGCCTGCTTCTAAATTGCAGGCTCCGAGATCTTTTGAAAGGGGAGAGTGGGTGGGGAGGTGGGAGGAAGAGCTGGAAAGAGCACTCCCCGGGAGGGAGGCGGCTTTCTGGAGGAGGGGAGCACAAAGGGGAGCAGGCTGATTAGGCCCAGTGTTGTTTTTATTGTTGGAACAATTGCTGTGTTAAACATAAGGAGTGAACAAATGACTACAGTAGTTTTCTTATAAAAGTTCCTTTAAAAGCAGACCTCTTAGAAGAAATTACTTCTGGAAGGGTCGTTTTGTTCAGCTTCTTGCTATCAGTGTTGGTCAATGCTGGGCATGACTGGATCACTGGATCACTTTGCACAGTCCTTGGGGGAAAGGAGAAGACCACAGGACTGCTGCTGCTCTTCTGGCTGTGGCTTGAACCTGGCAAGAGTTGAGTGGTGATCTGCATCCTCTTCCTTGTTCAGAGCCAAATGAAGGCCTGCTGATGTGGATCTTGGGCAAGAGTCAGGGTCACAGCCTAGTGAAAACCTGTGTCGCTGGCTGAAGGCTAGTGGGAATCTGGGGAAAACCACGTTACACGGAGCCTCCACTCCAAACCTGGCTTCCTGATTTATGCCAATATATGTATACTGTAGCTTTGTGTAATAAGAACATATCTCCCCTCTAAAGCTGCTTTTTTTTTTTTTTTTTTTTGGTTGGTTGTGGGGCTTGAACTCTGGGCCTGGGCGCTGTCCCTCAGCTCTTCAGCTCAAGCTAGCGCTCTGCCACTTGAGCCACAGTGCCACTTCCAGTTTTCTGAGTGATTTATTGGAATTAGAGTCTCATTGACTTTCCTGCCTGGTCTGGCTTTGAACTGCCATTCTCAGATCTCAGCCTCCTGAGTAGCTAGGATTACAGGCATGAGCCACCAGCACCCAGCTAAAGCTGGGTTTTTTGGTTGTTGTTAAATGCTTTCTCCAACTTTGTATTTTATAAGATTTCCACTAAAAAGTGCTAGAAGAGTGAATACTCAAATACATTTCACCCAGATAAACAACACACACACACACACACACACACACACAGAGTCAGGTATCGGGCTTGAACTCGGGGCCTAGGTGCTATCTATCTCTGAATTTTTCTGTTCAAGGCTGGCACTCTATCACTTTGAGCTACAGCTCCACTTCTAGTTTATTGGTGGCTAATTGGAGATAAGAGTCTCCCAAGAGGGCTGGGAAGGTGGCTCAGTGGTAGAGCGCATGCCTTGCATGCTCGAGGCCCTGGGTTCGATTCCTCAGCACCACATAAGCAAAAAGAAAAAAG
>NW_012268523.1:13505-16786 GCF_000151885.1 Dipodomys ordii
TTTTGGGTCCGGTTGTGGGGCCTGAACTCTGGGCCTGGGCGCTGTCCCTCAGCTCTTCAGCTCAAGGCTAGCGCTCTACCACTTGAGCCACAGCGTCACTTCCAGCTTTTTTCGTTTTGCTTATGTGGTGTTGAGGAATCAAACCCAGGGCCTCAGGCATGCAAGGCAAGCACTCTACCACTGAGCCACCTTCCCAGCCCTTCTTAGTGTTTTAAAACGACCATATCTACTGGGCACTGGTGGGTGGCTTATACTTGAAATCCTAGCTACTCAGGAGGCTGAGATCTGAGGATCACAGCCAGGGCAGGAAAGTTTGGGATACTCTTTATCTCCATTAATTAGAAAAAGCCAGAAGTGGTGCTGTGGCTCAAGGGGTAGAGTGTTAGCCTTGAGCAAAAAAGAGCTCAGGGACAGCGCCCCGGAAGAGAGTGCAAGCCCCAGAACTGGCAAAAAAAATCCAATTAACCAGCAAAATCTAGAAGTGGAGGAGGTGTGGCCCAAATGGTAGCTCCAGCATTAAGTTAAAAGCCAAGTGAGAGCTCAATGCTCCGAGTTCGAGCCTCAGTACTAATATAAAAAGTAGCCATACAAGAATTCCCTCTCTGCAGTATTCCCTAAACTTTTGGAGAGGATGAAATAAAATAACTTCTTTGTGTGCCAGTATTGGGGTTTTGAACTTAGGACCTGGGTGTTGCTCCTGAGCTTTTTCACTCAAGGGTGGCGCTCTACCACTTGAGCCATAGCTCTTCTTCTAGCTTTTTTGGTGCTTAATTGCAGATAAGAGTCTCACGGACTTTCTTGCCTGGGCTGGCTTTGAACCGTGATCCTCAGCTCTCAGCCTCTTGAGCAGCTAGGATTACTGGTATGAGCCGCCAGTGCCTGACTCCAATAACTTTTGTGTGTCAAAGTTCAATTTTATTTTAGTTTTGTAGAGACAGGTCTCACCGCTGTCCAGGTGGCCCTGGATTCAGGGGCTAGGAATCCTGCTGCCTCACCATCCTGAGAACTTTGACCGTAGGAACACCACATCACAGAATTCAGTTTCTGACAGGGCCTTATGAGCTGGTGAGGGATGAGTGATTTGCATGTTTGACTGTGCCTTAGCTTGTGATTGGTTTCATCTTAAAGGGGAAAGAAATCATCGAATACTACCTTCGTCAGCTAGAAGATGAAGGCATCACGCATGTCCCTCGCTGGACGCCACCTTCCCTCGGGCCTTCCAAAGAGACGTTGTCATTGAGCAAGAATCTAGCAGTGTCCACGACTGTCATTGTCCCAGATGCTACCCTCGAGGGCCTGGGTGGCGAGGCCCTCAGTAACCCAACTGGGGCGCCCGAGCCCGTGGTGGGGACACCTGACGGTAGGTGTGAGAGACATTTCATTCTTCCAGCACCAAGGGAATTGTGGGGTTCTGGTTTCACTAACGTTTTGCCTTGTCTGCCTCTGCCTTGAACCATGATCTGTCTGTCGTCTTCCCTTCTCTTCTCTCCCACATATAACTTGGTTAGTCTTGCATTGAGACCAAAGAGTGACCTTTAGTGAAGCTAAGGCAGTAATACAGCCGCACAGACTTCAGTCATCTTTAGACACTCCACCCCCTGTGAAGCCAGCCCTGTCCTGACCAACCTGCGAAAGAGGACCCATTCATAACCGCTCTTTTTAGGTGGGATGTGCTGATGTGCTAAGGACCCTCAGTTTTGATTTGGTGAACTAAGGACAGAAAAACAGAGTGACTGCATTGCAGGATGAGGCCCAGCAGGGGCTGCTTCTGTCTGTCACACAACTCTCCACTTGTTCCACAGAAGGAGCATATTTGATACTTTCTTCTGCTACTGGAGTTTGAACTGTAGCCTCATATTTGCTCCAGTGGTGCTCTACCACTAGAGCTGTGCCTCCAGCCTGGTTTTTCACTAGTTAGTTGGAGATGTGACCTTTGTGCTCTGACTGGCTTTGAATCTTGACCCTCCACATCTCAGTAGTTATGATTACAGGCATAAGCCATTCTCCCCTGGCTGTACTTTGTTAATTGAGTGATACCCTTGTAGAATATTCAGAAAAAGTGCACAATATGAAAACATGAGTTCTGTCAGTTTCTAAGAAACTTATGGCATCAGTATTCCTCCTTCTATAGGTGGTGCTCTGCTGCTAGCCACTTGTTCACCTTCAACAGTTAGCCGGGTTCAGGGTTTATGTTGAATACTCACCTTGTGAATTTTTCTTCATTACATTTACTTGTATTTGTTGTGCCAGCTCACCCTTCCCTTGATGTTACTTTTGCATAGAGAAAACCTCACTAGGTATTCACTGTAGCCGCTGTCCGATCGTGAACAATGCTAAGGTTTTGCAGGTAAAGGAGACTTGATGGTAATCAGAGGAAGGTAATTGAGTTGGAAAGCTTGCCTGTAGATTATCAGTGATCTCATCTAAGGTCAATCACTGAAGTTTGCCAGGGCAGCTGCTCAAATCTGGCACCCCAGGGCTCATGCTATGCTAACTTCACCAAGAGGACCTTAGGGGCCACAGAACCCAGTGGTCCTTGTTGTAAATCTTGCCGTGCATCTTCCCTTGCAGATAAACTGGATGCGGACTACATCAAGAGATACCTGGGTGATCTGACTCCGCTCCAGGAAAGCTGCCTCATCAGACTCCGCCAGTGGCTCCAGGAGACCCACAAGGGCAAGGTGAGTGTGGCCTTGTGTGTGGCAGGGTGGTGTTGGTGTCCCCTGGTCTGCATAATCATGCCTGACAGCCAGTCTGTCAGTGATCTGTCTGCGTGGCTGGGAGGGGTCCTTCCTGTACAAGGAATTGTAGTTTTCTAAGCTTTAAGAGAATGGTGCAGTTTAGAGACAAGTAAATATGGAGTTACAAAGTAATCTTGTATCCAAGGATTCCCACGTTTTCCTGTTGGAAGTTTGAAAGAGCTCAAGATCACATAGAGGAGAAATGTCTGAGCTTTGATTCTGAGGCTTGGGGTGAAATCGCAGCCCATAAGGAAGTGGTGACTTTTATGGGTGTCCAGCAAGTTGTGCGTGCTCCCTAGTGCAGGACAACCAGGCATTCATGTGGCCACCCTGTCTTTAGCTTGTCCAGTCTGGCTTCCTGGAAACTGAACACCTGAGTGTATTAATGGCAGCTGTCAGGAAGACAGCCACAGCAAGGTGGCTTGACCTACCCTGTCTTTTTTTTTTTTTTTTTTGTCGGTTGTGGGGCTTGAACTCTGGGCCTGGGCGCTGTCCCTCAGCTCTTCAGCTTAAGGCGAGCGCTCTACCACTTGAGCTACA
>NW_012268524.1:0-4659 GCF_000151885.1 Dipodomys ordii
CAGGGCCTCAGGCATGCAAAGAAAGCACTCTACCACTGAGCCACCTTCCCAGCCTAGTCAGTATCTTTTAAGAGACTTTTATACCCTATGCAGCATTCCTCACAACAGTCTAGATACAGAAATAATTTAAGTGTTCATCAATGAGCACAATAAAAAATATGAAACACAGACAATGAGATATTATTCAGCCACAAAAAAGGAGGTATTTGTTGTAACATGGATCAACTTACAAAGACATTACACTAAGTAATCTTACATATAGAATCTGTAAACAAACTCATAGAAGCAGAGAAAAGAATGGTGGTTGAAGGCAATATTGTAAAGATGTTAGTCAAAAGATATAAACTTTCACACATACATTGAACAACTTATAGGGACCCAATGCACAGCATAGATGGTGATAACACGTACCAATTCAGTCTTGGTTAAATGTTTCAGAATAGAATTTTTAAAAAAAACCAAAAACTATACCTACTAGAAATCTTTTTTTGGGGGGGGGTCCAGTCATGGGCCTGGGCACTGTCCCTCAGCTCTTCAGCTAAAAGCTAGAGCTCTACCACTTGAGCCACAGCGCCACTTTTGGCTTTTTTCCCCCCTGCTTATGTGGTGCTGAGGAATCAAACCCAGGGCCTCATGCATACAAGACAAGCACTCTACCACTGAGCCACCTTCCCAGCCCCCTATTAGAAATCTTTTAAGCCAAGGTGAAAAAAAAAATCTTAAAAAGTGGGCTGGGATAGTTGCTCAGTGGTAGAGTGCTTGCCTTGCATGCAGTATGCCCTGGGTTCGATCCTCAGTACCACATAAGCAGAAAAAGCTGGAAGAGGTGCCGTGGCTCGTGCTTACCTTGAGCTGAGGGACAGCGCCCAGGTCCAGAACAGGCCCCACAACCGACAAAAAAAAAAAAGCCTTCAAAAGTTTTTCATCAGTTTTAAGTGTGGATTGAGCAGCCTTTTCAGGAATATAAGCAATTACTCCCATCTAAAGTTTTATCCAATCTTCACCCAAGATTATTAGACATTAACTGTAGTGGCAAAGATTTTACTAAGCAAAAATAGCTAGCAGGAAAAGTACCCCCAAAATATTCAAGGCAAAACAGCCCAATTTAGATCTATGCTCAAAATTTAATGCTAAT
Organism: Dipodomys ordii; assembly: GCF_000151885.1. Taxonomy (NCBI): domain Eukaryota; kingdom Metazoa; phylum Chordata; class Mammalia; order Rodentia; family Heteromyidae; genus Dipodomys; species Dipodomys ordii. The sequence goes on from NW_012268524.1 coordinate 1,136, forward strand.
GAAAAACAGCTCACAATAATGATAAACTCATGAAACCTTCCAGTGCAACCCAGGAACTAAATGAGATCTACTTCCTTAGAAAGCAGTGGTTTGCAAAAAACGTTTAAAGTATCATAGTTATGCATCTGTGGTTTGAATAATATTCCAAGATTCTCTAGTGTCCTTAAGGAACAAAATGTCATGGAATTAAAAGGGAATCCTAGTAGATCTCATTCCAGTCTAAAAATAAATTATACTTGCTTCAAAAACAAATTGAAGGTATGGGCACAGCTGGCTCACACCTGTAACTCAGAAGGCTGAGATCTGAGTATCACAGTTCGAAGCCAGTCCCAACACAGGCTTTAGGAAAAGTCCCTGAGATTCTTATCTCCAATTAACCACCAGAAAACTGGAAGTAGTACTGTAGCTCAAGTGGTAAGAGCACTAGCCTTGAGCTGAAGAGCTCTGGACAGCACTCAGTCCCAGAGTCCAAGCCCCACAACCAACACAAAAATAATAAATACATAAATAAATTAAAGTTCCATTCATCCCTTCACAGTCAGAGGTTACATATCTGAGAACTCAATCATAAACCAAAAATATTTGGAGAAGCTAGGTGCCTATGCTACCTAGGAGACTGAGATCTGAGGACCACGTTTTGAAGCCAGACCAAGCAGGGACAGTCATCTCCAATTAGTCAGCAAAAAGCCAGCAGTACAACCAGCAGTGGACCAAGTGGTAGAGTGATAACCTTGAACAGAAAAGTAAGACCCTGAGTGTAAGCCTCAAGAAGGAAATGAAATTAGGGGGAAGCCAGGGATAGTGGTGGCTATCTATAACCACAGGTACACAGAAGAGGTAGGTAAGAGGATCTCTACCCCAGGCAGGCCCTGGGTAAAAATACAAGACCCTATCCCAAAAATAACAGGAGCAAAAAGCTAAGGACATGACTGACTCAAGTGACAGTGACTGACTAACAAAAGCCCTCAATTCAAACCCCAATAAATTAACAATTTGGGAGAAAGTTAAAAAATGTGGGCCTAGGGCTGGGAAGGTGGCTCAGTGGTAGAGCGCTTGCCTTGCATGCTCGAGGCCCTGGGTTCGATTCCTCAGCACCACATAAGCAAAAAGAAAAAAGCCGGAAGTGGCGCTGTGGCTCAAGTGGTAGAGCGCTAGCCTTGAGCTGAAGAGCTGAGGGACAGTGCCCAGGCCCAGAGTTCAGGCCCCACAACCGGACCCAAAAAAAAAGAAATGTACTCAAATGGTGGAGCGCTAGCCTTGAGCTGAAGAGCTGAGGGACAGAGCCCAGGCCCAGAGTTCAGGCCCCACGACCGGACCCAGAAGAAAAAAAAAAAAGTATAAAATGCTCTACCAGATCCTTAAAGGTTTGTGCTGCATCTTAAGAGCATTTGAAATATCTTTACACAAAGAATGAGCAAATATGCTTTTCCTAAAAGTTGATTCTAGCTGCAGTTAGGAAGAAAGTATACTCATTTCTTTACTATCAAAGGAAAATAGTGACCTGACTTAAAAAAGTAAAGCGGCTGGGAATGTGGCTTAGTGCTTGCCTAGCATGCGTGAAGTACTGGGTTCACAGTACCCTCAGTACTACAGAAACAGAAAAAAGCTGGAGTGGCACTATGTGGTTCAAGTAGTAGAGTGCTATCCTTGAGCAAAACCAGCTCAGGGACAGTGCCTGGGCCCAGAATTCAAGCTTCAGGACTGGCGGAAAAAAAAAAAAGGGTAAATAGATTCATGAACTGATTCAGAAAGAAGATTCAAGAGACACAATGAATACTGGGAACAAAGGATTATGAGATTAGGAGTCAAGAATTAAGCAAATTAAGTAAAACTAGGGTACAACAAGAACTATTAAGTTTCACCAAAGATTTCAACAAAAAGAAGCTAACATACAAAACAAAACAAGAACCACCATATCACTACTATGTTCTTGGGCATATGCATACAACAAAGAAATTCAAGTCAGCAAACAAATGTTGAGGGGACCATTCCAGAACATGACACACTGAATAAAGACTAATATGTACAAAATGGGTCCATTACAATGGAGCTGCTTAAGACAACATTACAGACATCATGGTCCAGAAGAATGTGATGCAGCAGTTAGGGCCATAAACTAAATGTTAATAGGGTATCTTCTTCCCCTGAAGCAGCTTCTTTACATATCCCCAAGTCTTTTTTTTTTTTTTTGTCGGTTGTGGGGCCTGTTCTGGACCTGGGCGCTGTCCCTCAGCTCAAGGTAAGCACGAGCCACGGCACCTCTTCCAGCTTTTTCTGTTTATGTGGTGCTGAGGAATAGAACCTAGGGCCTCATGCATGCAAAGCAAGCACACTACACTGAGCCACCTTCCCAGCCCCATCCCTAAGTCTTTATGTCCTTTGGCTTTCCTTTAACAAAAAACTCAGGTGTATAGACAACTGAAACTTCGGGAAAACTCTTCCTTTTTTGTGTCTTAGCCTTTTCTGTTACTACAGAAAAATATTAATAATGACAGGGATAAGAGTAACAGAAAAGGATGAAGATGATCAAAGTACATTAAATGCATGTAGAAAACATTACAATGAAATCACTGTGTATAACATGCTTATTTTGTTGAGTATTACTATCTTCACTTCATATTAACAAGAAACATCCAGACGTTTTGTAAAATCTTAAAGATGTATTTGGTATTTAATAAGCAGAACCATTTTTACAAATCACTGTATTTTTGTATCAAGGTGAAGATATGAATATGTAGTTAATTACAACTGGGTATTCTAAGCCAGACTCTGGTTGTTCATGCTTGTAATCCTATACTCAGGAAGAAGGCTGAGAAATCTAAGGACCTTGATTCTAAAACAGTCCATGCAGACAAGTCTTTGGTAGTTAACATCCAATTAGCTAGCAAAAAAACAGAAGTGGAGGTATGGCTCAAGAGGTAGAGTGTTAGCCTTGAGAGAAAAAAGCCAAGCAAAAATACAAGGTCCTGAGTTCAAGTTCCAGCACCACGGAACTAAAAAATTACACAGAACTTCTTAATTTCTGTATTATTTCCTTTCTGAAAGCTTTTCTGTTTTGTTGAATTCCTTTTTGTAAGTATAAATACAGAGTATTATACATGTTGAATGAGAAAATACTCAAGTGTTTCTAAGCTAGAGGTCATAAAAGTGAAATGCCTATTTCACATATTATCTATGTGACGACGCAAAGTCCCTTATTAACTCATTTGCTGCTGTTTAAATTTACAACTTCCCTTCTAATAAAAAACTCACAGCAGCTGGGCACCGGTGGCTCACGCCTGTAATGGTAGCTACTCAGGAGGCTGAGATCTGAGGATCATGGTTCAAAGCCAGCCTGGGCAGGAAAGCCCATGAGACTCTTATCTCCAATAAACCACTAGAAAACCAGAAGTGGTGCTAAGGCTCAAGCGGTAGAGTGCTCGCCTTGAGTGAAGAGCTGAGGGATAGTGCCCAGATCCAGAGTTCAAGCCCCACCACTGACAAAAAAAAAAACAAAACAAAAAAAACCTCACAGCTTTTGTAGT
>NW_012268524.1:7904-11601 GCF_000151885.1 Dipodomys ordii
TTCTTCAGAACCACATAAGCAAAAAAGAAAAAAGCCGGAAGCGGCGCTGTGGCTCAAGTGGTAGAGCGCTAGCCTTGAGCTGAAGAGCTGAGGGACAGCGCCCAGGCCCAGAGTTCAGGCCCCACAACCGGACCAAAAAAATAAAATAAAATAAAAATAAATTATAGAATGAAAAACATTAAGCCAGGTGCTGCTGGGCTCACTTCTGTACTCCTAGCTACTGAGGAGAGTAAGATCTGAGAATCATGCTTCCAAGCCAGCCGGGACAAGAAAGTCCATGAGCCTATTATCTCCAATTAACCACCAAAAAGCTGAAGTGGAGCAACCAATCACGTGACAGAGCACTAGCTTTGAATAAAAAGGCTCAGGGATAGCTCAGGCTGAGTTCCAGTCCCAGAATTAGCATATAAAAACAAAAACAGAAACAGCCCATGAAATATGTTACTCTAAAAACTAAGCCAGGTGCATGGGTTGCTAACACCTGTAATCCTAGCTACTCAGGAGGTTCATGGTTCAAAGTCAGCCTGGGCAAGGATCTCCTATTAACCAACAAAGTCAGAAGTGAACTATGGCTCAAGAGATGGAGCAAAAGCTCAGGGATAGCAGTTGGTCCTGATTCAGGCCAGGACTGGCCCAATACATACACACGAGCACGCACGCGAGCACGCACGCACGCACGCACACAAACACACACACTCTCTTTCTCTCTCTTTACATCCAGTGTAAGCAGAAAATAATTCAAATTAAGGCTGTCTTAAATGGTCAAACTGAACCATTTCAAAGTACTTTTATGATTGTAAAATAAAGACATCATTAAATCATCAACAATACATAACTCTCTAAAATTGTTCAAATATCACAAGAGGCCATAAGACAAAATGAGTTAGTATAACTCAAGTAACAAATTTGCAAGTTAATAACCCTGAAATTAAGGAAAAACTGATAGAGTTGAGCCTTAAAATTTCCTGATTTTATGTTCCCTTTTGATAATGTACTACGAGACAATATAACAGAAGCTGGATAATGTACTATGAGACAATGTAACAGAAGCTGGATGCAAGTATTCAGACAAAAGTTGTAAACTCATGCCACAGTACACACTACCAAAAGAGCTTTCAATATGTCTGTTTGACAGACTGTACAATTGACCAGATTAGAAACTAATTCCTAGACTAAGACAACACTTAGTTGAGCTTTATACAAGCATCTTTCCTCATTTGATAAACTGTAAAATATTAATTTTTTTCTACCTATGTTTCAATGTAAACATGAGGATCAATTGACTTTTAACATTAATAATAAAAAGCATTTTTCAATAGTGGATTTAAGCCACATAAGGCCATGCTGTATAATTAAGTCTATTAATGTGAAAGATTCAAACATCTATAAGAAGTAGTAGTAGTTCTTTCAAATTAGTCATGTTATCCAAAATGTTTAAGAACATAAGTAAGTGCTTTACATTTTAGTTTGGGGTTTTAAAATACTCAGGAGCTAACATTCCTCATCTAAAAACCCCAAATCACAAATATTTTGAACATTTTGGCATGATTTGACTGTTCAAATGCTCAATCTATAATAAACTGCTTGAGAACTAGATGAAAATACATTTCCTAATTTCTATAAAGTTATTGCTGACAAAATAAAAACTTTGTTATAAAGCGGGCTGGGAAGATGGCTCAGTGGTAGAGCGCTTGGCTTGCATGCCTGAGGCCTGGGTTCGATTCCTCAGCACCACATAAGCAAAAAGAAAAAAGCCAGAAGTGATGCTGTGGCTCAAGTGGTAGAGCGCTAGTTTTGAGCTGAAGGACAGTGCCCAGGTCCAGAGTTCAGGCCCCACGACCGGACCCCCCCCCCAAAAAAAACAAAAGTTGTCCTACTCCTCCATCTAATAATAATCCTGTAATTTCTTACACTAATTCCAAAAGGAATGATGGAGAAAAAGGCTATCAGAGATAGAAGTTCTATGCAACAGCTTAAAGAATTCCCTACAAAGACACCCCTCTTTCCTAAACTTGTAGTTACAACTATTCTTAGTACATTTAGTAAAACTAGTTCTTTAAGCAATATAAGAATAAGACCTAGCCAAGTACCAGTAGCTCACCCCTGTAATCCTAGCTACTCAGGAAGCTGAGATCTGAGAATTGTGGTTTAAAGCCAGCCCACGCAGTTGTCTGTGAGACTCTATCTACAATAAACCACCAGAAAACCAGAACTGGCACTGTGGATCAAGTGGCAGAGCGTGCGCCCTGAGCTGAAAAGCTCAAGGATAGCGCCCAGGCCCAGAGTTCAAGTCCCTCCACCAACCAAAGAAAAAGAAAGAAAGAAAATGATATAGGGCACCTCTCAAGATTGGCTTCTCACTGAAAGCCAGAACTGGTAGCTCACACCATGAGATCTGAGAATCTAGTTTCAAAGCCAGAGAAAAAACAAATTCAAGACTCTTATCTCCAATTAATCAACAGAAAGCCAAAAATGTGGCTCAAGTATTCTGAGCAGAAAAATAAAATGAATACAAATAGAGTTCAATCCCCAGTATAGGCACACTTACACAACACAGAGAAAGAAAAATCAAGGTAAAGGAGTAAAACTCCATAAAGTATAAACCTGTACTACAGGTTTGTATTTTTGAGGGCTGAGTGATAGCTGCATTTTATTAAAATATATCTAGACTATAAAAAAAAACTAAGTTACCTCTAAACAAAAGGTTTATTAGCCAGGCACCAGTGACTCCACCTCTAATCCTAGCTATACAAGAGTCAGCCACTTGAATCTCAGGATTTCCAGTTTTGAAATCAGCCCAGTCAGACTTATCTCAAATTAACCAATTAGGCAGGCGGTGGCTCACGCCTGTAACCCAAGCTACTCAGGAGGCTGAGATCTGAGGATCGGGTTCAAAGTCAGCAGGGACAGGAAGGTCTGTGAGACTCTTATCTCCAATAAACCACTCAGAAAACTGGAAGTGCTGCTGTGGCTCAAGTGGTAGAGCCAAAGTAGAGATGTGATTCAAGTGGCAGAATGCCAGCCCTGAACAAGAATGCAAGGCCCTGAGCACAAGCCTAGTACCAGTGTTAACTGCATTTTAATTAACTATGATTTTTACAATTTTTACTTCTGGATACTTATATATAAAAAGGGTTAGCCAGGTACCTGTGGCTCATACCTATAATCCTAGCTACTAAGGAGACTAAGATCCAGAGCCAGATCAGTACCTAAGAGCACTGATAATCCAATACCACTGGCATTTCATTTCTGATAATGGCTGGAAATATATTTAGATTTATATTGAGGGAATTCATAATGCTTGTAATAAAATCGAGGTCTGAAGCCAGCATGTGGTGGGGGAGAAGGGGAGGAACCAAAGTAAATACCCCAAAGTAGGACCAATATAGTTCAAGAAAATCAAGTTGGAGCCCCACTACTGCCAAAAATTTAAAGTTTACAAACAAATTTAGTTCACCAAGAAGTCTTATAGTTTCATCTAAAATTTATAATTATCTATATTCATTTTAAGAAGTCTTAAAAGATAAAATCTGTTTATGCTATATATAAAAATCACAGTAATAACAAAAATTTTAGGGGTAAAAAACCTTCAATCCCATCTTACAATGTGTCTACATCTTTTTATACATTGTTCCTGAAATAACATTAAGAACAACTAATATACAAGAAAAAAAATCCAGTAAGAACTGAAAACAAG
>NW_012268525.1:0-2972 GCF_000151885.1 Dipodomys ordii
CCGCAAGCCCGCGCCGGGGTCAGCGGGGTGAGGGACCCCCCCCCCCCCCCCGGCCTTGACCCCGATCTATCCGCAGACAGACAAACGGACCCGCGGCCCAGGTCGTAAAGCTGGGGTCTCCTCCTGCCGGGGCTCGCCCTGAACTCAAGGGGTCCCCGCCTCCCCTCTCCAGGCCGGACTTGCTGTCTGTGTCCCGAGATCTGCGGAGCAGGATGGCGAGCGGCCCAGGCCCGGGCCCCCGCCGCGGTGGAAGGTGCTGGCCGTTCTGGCCGTGTACTTGCTCGACTGTTGATTTTTCAGATTAGGTCCCCTGGTTATTGTTGTTTTTTTTTTTTTTGGTCGGTGGTGGGTCTTGAACTCGGGGCCTGGGCGCTGTCCCTCAGCTCTGCAGCTCAAGGCGAGCGCTCCACCCCTTGAGCCACAGCGCCCCTTCCGGCTAAGCGCCTGGGGACTTTGCTGCCGCTGGCTGTGAGCTCGATCCTCCGATCGCAGCGTCCTGAGCGGCTGGTGACGGGCCGAGCCGCCAGCGCCCGGCGCCCAGGACTGCCCGAGTACAACCACCCTACCTCCTCCCGGCAGCGGGGATTCCAGGTGGGGACCGCCTTGCCTGGCTAGGGTGGGATTGAAGGTTGACGTGGAGGACTGGATGCTGCCTGCTGCCGGCTGAGGGAATGCCACTGGAATGTTCTAGCAGCAGAAGGGAAGGTGGGGGCCGGTGGGCTGAGTGGACTGCGCGCTGTGCTCTTGAGCACACGTCCTGCTGTCCCCGGAGCTCACAGGTGGCTCTGGTCACTCCCGGGGGAGGGGGAGAGGTTGTGTCCCAGGGGAAGGATGAGGGGGTGGGGGCTCTGCTGTGATTTAGGGGGGCCATCCGCGGAGCCCATGTTGAAGCTGGGTAAGCAGAGTGGGACTGCAACTGCTGAGCCTGAGTTGTCCAATCACCTGGTCGTGGGGGCGGGGCTGGCATAAACCAGGAAGACAGCGGCTGAGTGGGTGCAGTGGGGGGGGGGGGGGGGGGGAACCGGGCACCAGCGGCTCAGCCTGAGATCTAGCTACTCAGGAGGCTGAGATCTGAGGATCATGGTTCAAAGCCAGCCGGGCAGCAAAGTCCATGAGACTCTTCTCTCCAATGAACGACCAAAACCTGGAAGTGGCACTGTAGCTCCAGCGGTAGAGCGCTGGCCTTGAGCTGCAGAGCTGAGGGACAGCGCCCAGGCCCAGAGTTCAAGCCCCACAACGAACCCAACGAACCAAAATAAAAAAAAGAATTTTCTAGAGAGACAGCAGGGCTGGGCACTCACATGGGTTCTGCTGCGATGCTGCCCACACAGGCTGGCGTTTGGTTTGCTGTGCGGCTGTGTAGGGCTGCGCGCCTCTCGCCTGTCCCCGCTCAGGCTGAGGTCTGAGGACCCCGGTTTGCCTTCGGGCTGGGTGGGGAGGTCCTCGAGACTCAGCTCCAATGAGCAATGAAAAAAGGCGGACGTGGCACTGGGGCTGAAGGGGTGGAGCGCTCGCCCGGGCGGGGTGGGGAGGCTGCGCGGGCCGGGCTTCCCCCGCTTCTCTGCATCAGCCGAGCCAGGGCTCAGGGTCGGGGCGCTCACACGGCCCAGCTGCACGAGCCCTGCTTGTCTGTGACCAGAGCTACCTGGGCGGCAGGGGTGTGGTGTGTAGTGTGGTGTGTGGGGTGGTGTGGGGTGGGGTGTGATGGTGCAGGGTGGTGTGGTGTGTGTGGGGTGTGATGGTGTAGGGTGGTGTGGTGTGTGTGGGGTGGTGTGTAGTGGTGTAGGGTGCTGGGGTGTGTGATGGATGGTGGTGTGTAGTGTGGTGTGTGGGATGGTGTGTGGTGGACGGTGGTGTGTAGTGTGGTGTGTGGTGGTATAGGGTGGGGTGTGATGGTGTAGGGTGTGGTGTGGTATGGGGTGTGTAGTGGTATGTGGTGGTGTGTAGTGGTGGGATGGTGTGTGGTGCTGTGTGGGATGGTGTGTGGTGTGGGATGGTGTGTAGTGTAGTGTGGTGTGTGGGGTGGGGTGCTGTGGGATGGTGTGGGATGGTGTGGGGTGGTGGTGTGGGATGGTGTGTGGTGTGTGGGATGGTGTGTGGTGTGTGGGATGGTGTGTGGTGTGTGGGATTGTGTGTGGTGGTAGTGTGTCGTGGTGGGTGGTGGTGTGGGGTGTGATGTGTCGGTGGGTGTCCCGTGGGCTGTGTGAATCCCTGTCTGCAAGAGTTAAAGGATGAGGCGGAGTTCAGGGGTGGTGGCTTCCTCACCAGGGCCAGGCCCCGGCTCCCCGGTTTTCTCCCCCAGATCACCAAAAAGGAACACCAGAGCCTTTGCTGAGCTGTGCTGCGCCCTTGGCCGTGGGCCTCCCTCTCTGGGCTGATGGCAGCGCAGTGGAGGCCGCAGAGCCAAAACGTGATGGGGGCTTGGGAGGAGTCCTGGTGAGGCTGTGGGCAGGCAGAAGCTGGGGGGAGGGGAAGGGGACCCCAGTGCCATGGCATGTCGCTGATCCTTTTGAGCCCTGATTTCCTTCTCCAGGTGGGGGCTGGTCTCCGGCTCCCAGCCCTTAGCTTCAGGGTCTGTATCCTTCAGCCGGCTTGTCAAGTGCCGCTCCCCCCCATGCTGCTCCCTGTGCCCCCTGCACCCCAAGGGGCACGAGCTGCCCCCACCGAGCAAATGTATTTCAGAGGGGCGGGGAGGCGGTAGGCACACTTTAGACTCGGGTGGGGCTGCACGTGTGGATCTCCATCTTCCCTGCGCAGCCCAGGCAGCCCAGGCCGGCCCGGTGCGGGAAATCGAGGCAAGTACTGCCATGCTGTTTTTTGTTTTTTAAAAACCGGTCACGGGGCTTGAACTCTGGGCCTGGGCGCTGTCCCTCAGCTCAAGGCCAGCGCTCTACCACTGGAGCCACAGCGCCACTTCCGGTTTTCTGGTGGTTTATTGGAGATCAGAGTCTCCTGGGTTTTCCGGCCCAGGC
>NW_012268525.1:4779-6187 GCF_000151885.1 Dipodomys ordii
CAGGACGAGGCCACGGGGATCGCGGGCGGGAAACCTGACGCCCGGACCAGCCCGGCGCCACGGCGGACAGCGGGACGAGCAGGAAAGCTCAGGGGCCAAGCCTGCCAAGATGAAAGGCGTCCCCCGGCCCCCGCCGTGCGGGCAGGCGCAGGATCGCGCCTGGCGGCTGCCCAGACACACCCCACAACACCCCGGCACTGCAGGATTCAGCTTCACAGCCGAGCCGAGGCCAGGCGCCGGGCGCAGCTCCGCCTCAAATCCCAGGACTGGAGCTCACCGAATTCATCTTTAATTGCCCAAAAGCCAGAGTGGGGCTTGGCTTGGGAGACCACCAGCCCGGAGCCAAGAAGCTGCGGGCCAGCAGCCGGGCGTGAACACAGCTCCCGTGGGGCTGATTCTGCCGGTGACGGGCCCACCAACACCCACCAAAGCAAGCTCTGAGCAATTCCAAGCTGGTGGCGAGTCCCGTTCCTGGCCCAGTGTGGTGGCCCCAGAGCTGCCCGTCCACGCAGACGCACGCTCTCCTCACGGGTGGCCCCCAATGCCACTCCTAGAGTGCTGAAAAGCAAGCTTTAAAAATCCCCCTCTGAGGCTGGGGAGGTGGCCCAGTGGTAGAGTGTTTGCCTTGCATGCGTGAGGATCTGGGTTCAATTCCTCAGCACTACATAAGCAGAAAAAGCCCAAAGTGATGCTGTGGCTCAAGTGGTAGAGCACTCGCCACACTTGAGCTGAAGAGCTGAGGGACAGCGCCCAGGCCCTGAGTTCAGGCCCCACAACCGACCAAAAAGGAAAAAAAAGCTTAGCCAGGAGCCAGTGGCTCACGCCTGTCATCCTAGCTACTCAGGAGGCTGAGATCTGAGGATCACAGTTCAAAGCCAGCCCAGGCAGGATAGTCTGTGAGACTTATGTCCAATGAACCACCAGAAAACCGGAAGTGGCGCTGTGGCTCAAGTGGTAGAGCGCTAGCCTTGAGCTGAAGAGTGCAGGGACAGCACCCAGGCCTAGTTCAAGCCCCACGACCGACCAAAAAAACAAAAACAAAAACAATCCCCCTCTGGGGCAGGAAGGTGGCTCAGTGGTAGAGTGCTTACCTACCATGCATGAAGTCCTCAGCACCACATAAAAAGAAAAAGCTGGAGGTGGCGCTGTGTGCCTCAAGTGGTATAGCAAAAGCATCTCAGGGATAGTGACCAGGCCCTGAGTTCAAGCCCCAGGCCCGGCGCACACACACACAAAACCCCCTTCTGGGGGCTGGGAAGTGGCTCAGTGGTACAACGCTTGCCTTGCATGCCTGAGGCCCTGGGTTCCATTCCTCTGCACCACATAAGCAAAAAGAAAAAAAGCCGGAAGTGGCGCTGTGGCTCAAGTGGTAGAGCGCTAGCCTTGAGCTGAAGAGCTGAGGGACAGC
>NW_012268525.1:12107-12466 GCF_000151885.1 Dipodomys ordii
GCCGCGGGACACGCCCCGCCCCGCGTGATGACGTCACGGCGCGTCCCGCCCGCCCCGCCTACCTGTCCTTGTACTTGATGACGGCGTCCACGATCTTCTTCATCTTCTTGGTGAGGTTGGGCGGGTTGGGCGACAGCTTCTCGGCCGGCGGCCGCCCGCGCTTCTTCTGCTTCTTGCTCTCCTCGTCCTTGTCGCGGCTGCGTGTGCTCGTGGTCGGCGTGGAGGAGCCGGCGTCACTGTCGCGCTTGCGCTTGCGCGAGGACTTCTTCTGCCGGACCTCCTCTTCCATCTCCTCCAGCGTGCCCTCCTCGATGGCCTTCAGGGTCAACAGTGGAGAAATAGGCAGCCAGCACCCGGCC
>NW_012268526.1:0-656 GCF_000151885.1 Dipodomys ordii
TGTGACATGTCCATGGAGGCCTCTGTCTTCCTGTCCAATAGCTGCAAGCCCAGAGAGCTCTTGAGGCTGTGCACAGTCATGGCCTGTGGAAAGGCATGTACTGTTCCAGCACTTCAGGAGTTGAGGCTCCCTTTCCAGATCTCCTGGATATTTCCTCTTGCCTCTACCAAAGCAACTGAAATTCAAGCTATCAGCTAGTGAGCTTCCCTCTGCCATGTAACTACCCATCCTTTGAGCCTTTCTCTTTCTCCAGGATCTCATGGGCTGTCTTTCAGTTATCTAGTGATAACAATTCTCTGCTAAATTTATTAGAGGAGGTGAGCAATGCTACAGAAAGAAAACAGCTCAGAAATGTTGTTATAGTTTAGAGGTGCAGTGTTGCATCAGCACTCAAGAATGTGGTTCTGTGTGCCGGCAGTGATCAGATCAGGACTTTGGGTCCCATCACTGGGGCTCCAGTTTCCTTCATGGGTCATTGTACTCATGGTTTCTGATCTGAATGAACTGGTGAGGGATGGAAAAAACTGAAAAGATGACAATTGCAAACCTAGTTGGAGGAAGTTGCTCTGGGACATGTCCCAAATCATGTGCATGCTTGTGCTTATTCTCTCTGTGTCTCTCTCTTAGTCTCTCTGTCTCTCTCCCTCTCTCTGTCT
>NW_012268526.1:4926-6673 GCF_000151885.1 Dipodomys ordii
TCTCCATCCTGCAACCACACAAGGGGACTGAATCTTGATGACATTGCTGCCCTCTTGGTCTAGTGAGGAGGAATACAGAATCGGACTAGACACAGTAGGTGGACAGAATCCAATGAGAGCCTAGTGCTCTGGCCTTGGAAGACCCAGCTGGTCCTAGAGCTCAAGAGATAACAACAAAAGAAGCCTGTGGAGCATGGTTGGGACAAGCCATGGAAAGAAAGATTTCTTTTTTGAACATATGTACATATACATATAAATATGTTTAATTATATTCTTTATGTAAATATATTAAGGATTTTCCATTGAACAAGACTGTTATGGGGAAATGCTATAGTGATCAACGTCACCCCTTGAAACATTTTCACCTGTGCTGCTCCTACCCACATCCTTCCCTTACTCTTTTTAATTTTGTAGGATACATATTGGAGTTTGGCTGAGACTTGCGTTTTCCTTGAGGGGTCCGGTTAAAGGTACAGGGACTATCAAAGTTCCCAGGATCAATTTTAAAATAAGGTATAATCTACCTATTTTGATAGGCTTTGAAAAAATAATTTCTTTGGGTATCAGTATCAGCTATAAGTATGTACCTCTCATTTATTTTGAAATTCATTACAGAATTAAAATTTTAGTTTGCTGAAAACATGTATCTCTTCTTCAACTTATCATAGGGCCCATTCTCTGGATAAATGCTCTCTGTCCTGAAAGTTGATGGCAGGCACTATCTCAGAACAACCACAATCCATAATGAGACTTACCGTTGCTGCTCAGCTGATCTTGCAGTGGACACACATTGCTGGTCTATCTGCTATTTTACAGACCAGAAAACACTATAGAGCCCCAGGGGCACTTCAGGTTAGGGGTGGTGAATGCACACTTCTATCCCAGCACTGATCCTTTTAAATATTAAATGTTAGGAAATCCATGAGCTACAGCTTTCCATCTATGAACTGATACCTTAACATCTCCTGCATATAAAGAGGATACTCTAATGACTGTGTTTGCATTATAATATCCAATGTGCATTAAAGCACAAAGCAGAGACAGTCCAGAGAGTTAGGAAATACAAGGCTCAGAAGCTGTCTGAGCTGGGCAGGACAGAGAAGGGTTACCACAGCTGGAGAAGGCTCCTGGGGCTTACTAAGGCTGGGCCTCAAACCCCCATCCCTCCCTCAGTGACATCCTCAGCTGGGGCAGGAAGGTTTGGGTAGAGAAAGCCAGGCCCTGTGCAGGGCTGTGCAAGCTGCTGGCACACAGATACAGCGCGGAGTCCCTCAGCTCCAACGCGCTCATGTTCAGCTCAGAGTGATAGTCACTGAACTGCCGAGCTGAGAAGCGGCCAGGGATGCTTCCTTTCTCTAGCTCTGACTCTCCAAAATAGGAAACGAGGAGCTGGAGGCTCTTGTCCTCGGCCTGCTGGTACCAGTACACAGTATCATGTCCAGAGTCAGGAGAGCACTGCAGAGTGGCCTTTCCTCCCTTGGCTTTGATCAGGTGTCTGGGGGTCTGGAGGACCCCAGCATGCACCACACCTGGGCAGGAAGAGACAGCAATGAAGGCCTTGCCCGGGAGGGCATAGGATGCTCCAGCAACCAGGCTCTGCCCCACCAGTGCCCCTGACTCACAGGCTCCCAGGAGACACAGGACAACACCACAGAGGAGCCTGGGGCCTGGGGCAGAGTCCAGGGGAGCAGCCCCAGGCATCATCTCCCTACTGAGGGCACAGGTCTGAGAAAGAGAGAGAGGGGTG
>NW_012268527.1:0-231 GCF_000151885.1 Dipodomys ordii
AGACAGACATGTAGACACAGAGCTAGAGAAGAAACAGACTCAGACAGACAGACAGACAGAGGACACAGATGTAGACACAGAGACAGACAAGAAGAGACAGACAGTCAGAGACAGACATATAGACACAGAGATAGAGAAGAAACAGACAGACACAGACACAGACAGACAGATGGGCAGACACAGAGGAGACAGATGGACAAACAGACACAGATAGAGACAAGTGACAGATGG
>NW_012268527.1:5577-5856 GCF_000151885.1 Dipodomys ordii
TCTTCCTCTCCTCTTCCTCTTCCGTCTCCTCTTCGATCTCCTCTTCCTCTTCCATCTCCTCTTCCTCGCCTCTTCCTCTTCCGTCTCCTCTTCCAACTCCTCTTCCTCTTCCTCTTCCATCTCCTCTTCCTCTTCTGTCTCCTCTTCCTCTTCCGTCTCCCCTTCTGTCTCCTCTTCCATCTTCTCTTCCATCTCCTCTTCCATCTCCTCTTCCGTCTCCTCTTCCGTCTCCTCTTCCATCTTCTCTTCCATCTCCTTTTCCTCTTCCATCTCCTCTTC
>NW_012268527.1:10767-11060 GCF_000151885.1 Dipodomys ordii
GTGGAAATAGGGAAGGAAGTGGGGAGGAAGCAGGATGAAGTAGGGGCGGAAGTAAGGTGGAAGTGGGGTGGACGTGGTGAGGATATGGATCCGGAAGTGGAGTGAAAATAGGGAAGGAAGTGGGGAGGAAGTGGGGGCGGAAGTGACCCAGAAGTGGAGAATGATATATAGCCGGAAGAGGGGAAGAAAGTGGAAATAGGACCATGGGTAGGACTGGAAGTGGGGCAGAAATAAGGAAAGAAATGGGTAGGAAGTGGGAGGAAGTCGGGGCTGAAGTGAGGCGGAAGTGAGCC
>NW_012268528.1:0-2161 GCF_000151885.1 Dipodomys ordii
TTTTTCTTTTTGCTTATGTAGTGCTGAGGAATCGAACCCAGGGCCTCAGGCATGCAAGGCAAGTGCTCTACCACTGAGCCACCTTCCCAGCCCCTGGTTTTTTCTTTCTTGAGATTGTTTCTAACATAGATATAAGATGATTTCTTTGTTGCTTTGTATGTCCCTCCCCCACGGTATAACCCCTGTTTCCACTGTATTTGATGTTGGTGTAATTTGTGGAGGGGAAGAGAAAAAACAAATTGTGTAAATAGGGATACAGATTGACTCACTGCAACAATGAGATGTACAAGACAAAAATGAACTTTACAACTTTGGGAGGCAGAGGGGGACGGGACAAAGGAGAAGGCAACAATGCTTGATAAGAAATGTACTCATGGCTGGGAAGATGGCTCAGTGGTAGAGCGCTTGCCTTGCATGCTGGAGGCCCTGGGTTCAATTCCTCAGCACCACATAAGCAACAAGAAAAAAGCCGGAAGTGGCATTGTGGCTCAAGTGGTAGAGCGCTAGCCTTGAGCTGAAGAGCTGAGGGACAGCACCCAGGCCCAGAGTTCAGGCCCCACGCCCAGACCCAAAAAAAAAAAAAAAGAAATGTATTCATTACCTTGCCCATGTAATTGTAACCCCTCTGTACGGTATTTTCACAATAAAAAAAAATTAAAAAAAAAACCACTTTGATACTGCATGCTGACAATGATAGAATTTGAGGTTTTAATACAAAAAATCAAAATTTCAAAATTGTGTATCATCCATAATGTGACTAGTGATATTAACATCCTTCTATAATGTATAATGAAATGTCAATTTCTGAAACATCTGCATAACTTAATAAACCAGTGTCTCCCAAATAAGCAATGTACAATAATGTATTTGAAATGTCTAACTTTGGGGCTGGGAAGGTGGCTCAGTGGTAGAGTGCTTTGCCTTGCATGCATGAGGCCCTGGGTTCGATTCCTCAGCACCACATAAGCAGAAAAAAAAAGCCAGAAGTGGCGCTGTAGCTCAAGTGGTAGAGTGCTAACCTTGAGCTGAAGAGCTGAGGGACAGCCCCCAGGCCCAGAGTTGAGGCACCACAACTGGCAAAAAAAAAAAAAAAAAAACAAATGTCTAACTTTTACTTACAACTGATATATAAAAAATATAATTATAGTTGGCCTCTGGTGGCTCAAGCATGTAATCCTACTCAAAATGCTGAGATCTAAGGATTGAGAGTCAAAGCCAGCAGGCGCAAGAAGGTATTTTTTGCTAGTCCTAGGGCTTGAACTCAGGGCCTGGGATCTGTCCTGAGCTTCTTTTGCCAAAGGCTATCACTTTACCACTTAAGCCACAGCGCCATTTCCCGCTTTTCCTGTTTATGTGGTACTGGGGAATCGAATCCAGGGCTTCATGCATGCTAGGCAAGCACTCTACCAATAAGCCATATATTCCCAGCCCATGTGTGAGATTCTTGTCTCCAGTTACCTACCAAAAGCTAAAATTGAACCTACGGATGAAGTGGTAGAAAGCCAGCCAGTAGCAAAAAAAATCTCGGAACAAAGCTGGGCCTCAGTGGTTCATGCCTGTAATCCTAGCTACTCAGGAAGCTGAGATCTGAGGATCACGGTTCAAAGCCAGCCTGGGCAAAAAAGTCCATGAAACTCCTATCTCCAATAAACCACCAGAAAACAGGAAGTGGCGCTGTAGTTCAAGTGGTAGAGCGCAAGCCTTGAGCTGAAGAGCTGAGGGACAGCGCTCAGGCCCAGCGTTCAAGCCCCATGACCAAACAAAAAAAAAAAAAAAAAAGACTGAAGGAACATTTAGTGGTAGATTACCTACTTAATCACAAAGTCTCCAGTACTGGTAGGAAAAATTAAAAATTTTAAAGTATAAAGTGCTGATATCCGAAATAAAATGGGAACCTGGTCCCCTAGAATCTGGAAATGTTACCCTGATACATAGGGAACTCATAGCAATTGATAGCCCACGGCTAAGTCCTACAAGAAAACGTCTTGCCAGGTGCCAGTGGCTCACACCTGTAATCCTAGCTACTCAGGAAGTTGAGATCTGAGGATCATGGTTCAAAGCCAGCCCGGGCAGAAAAGTCCATGAGACTCTTTTTTTTTTTCTGGTCGGTCGTGGGGCTTGAACTCTGGGCCTGGGCGCTGTCCCTCAGCTCTTCAGCTCA
>NW_012268529.1:0-2984 GCF_000151885.1 Dipodomys ordii
CTCTACCACTTGAGCCACAGCACCACTTCTGGCTTTTTTTTTTGCTTATGTGGTGCTGAGGAATCGAACCCAGGGCCTCGAGCATGCAAGGCAAGTGCTCTACCACTGAGCCACCGTCCCTGACCTTATTTTTATTTTTTAATGCCATCTCCAGACTGAGGTCTTTCTTCCATTTGTGAAGAGCTCATTCACATGCTTTAAACTATGCTAAAGGCAGAAGTCTGGACTCTTCAGAAAAAATGAGCCACCAGGCGCCAGGGATCTCCCCAGCAATTGTTATGATGGAACTTTCACATTAGTCACCAGAACTGGCTGGATTCATCCTCTGTAAAAGCTATTCTGAATCACACCTGTAATCCTTGCTATTCAGAATGCTGAGATTTGAGGTTCAAAGCCAGCCCAGGCAGAAAAGTCTGTGACACTCTCATCTGCAATTAAACACCAAAAAGCTGGAAGTGGAGCTGTGGCTCAGGTGGTAGAGTGCTAGCCTTGAGAAATAAAAAATAAAAAAGCTCAGGGACAGTGCTCAGGCTCTGAGTTCAGGTCCCAGAACTGGTGAAGAAGAAACGGAGAAGGAGAAGGGGAAGAAGAGAAGGGAAAGAAGAAGAAGAGGGAAGAGGAGGAGGAGGAAGAGGAAGAGGAGGAGGAACAGCAGCAGCAGCAGCAGCAGCCCAAAGTGGAACTGGAACTCAAGTGTCCAGTGCCATCCTTGAGAGAAAAAGCAAACCAGTGCATGAGGTTTTGAGTTCAAGCCCCGGTGCTGGAACATACACACTTACAATCCAACAAACAATTCCTGTTCAAATGACTTGATCTTAGGATTTCTCAGCCTATCATTTTCTTTATGTGTTTTTCTTTTCATGTTGCCTTGTCTTCAAAGAAGGAGAAATATTTATCTTCTTTGATCTTTGAACTCAAATTTCTCTCTATCAGCACTGGAAAACAAAGCTTTTAGAAAATTGCTTGACTTTCAAAGGATAACTCAGAGGCCATTGTGGATGACAGTATATTTTGCAAGCACATGGAAATTGAGAGAATCATCCAGACATTCTGGAACAGACCAGTAATTCTGGTACTCAGGAGGTTGAAGCAGAATTGGGAGTTAGAGAGGCTATATAACTAGAGTTAGTTACCATAAAGCTACAAAATAAAAATAAAAAAAGAATTGTAGCACTGGTTTGGGCGTATAGCTCAGTGGCAGACTGCTTACCCAGTATGTATGAGACCCTGGGTTTAATCCACTGTATCATAAAAAAATAAAAATAAAAAGCCAGGTGCTAGTGGCTCGCTTATGCCTGTAATCCTAGTTATTCAGGAGGCTGTGATCTTAGGATCATGGTTCAAAGCCAGCCCAGGCAGGAAGTCCATGAGACTCTTATCAATTAACCACCAGAAAGCCAGAAGTGGTGCTGTGGCTCAAGTGGTAGAGCGCTCGCCTTGTGCTGAAGAGCTGAGGGACAGCGCCCAGGCCCAGAGTTCAAGTCGCACAACAGACAAAACAAAACAAAAAAAGAAAAAAAGAAAATCACAACTGATGGTCATAATACAAACTAGACGTGTGTTAGAGAAGGCACACCACACACTTACAAATTTAAGAACATTATGTCAGTACAGGGGTTTAAACTCAGTTTTATATTTGTTTGACTGGTGCTCTACCATTTGAGCCTACCACCTGAATCAGCCTGGATCTTAGCTGATTAGGGAGTCTCAGGGACTTTTCTGCCATGACTAGCTTTGACTGTGATCCTCCAGATCTCAGCCTCCCAAGTAGTGAGGATTGGGTATGAGCCACTGGCACCTGGCTCAAAGCTTTGTTTTGTTTTGTCTGTTGCAATACTGATGGAAGCCATGCGCCAGTGGCTCACATCTGTAATCCTATCTATTCAGGAGGCTGAGATCTGAGGGTCAAGGTTCAAAGCCAGCCCAGGCAGGAAAGTCCGGGAAACTCTTATCTCCAATAAATCACCAGAAAACCGGAAGTGGCACTATGGCTCAAGTGGTAGAGAACTTGCCTTGAGTTGAAGAGCTGAGGAACAGCGCCCAGGCCCAGAGTTCAAGCCCCACGACCCACGAAACAAACAAACTATAATTTTATGGTTATATATATGTTTATATATAGTTATATGTGTAATATATAATATATATAAAACTATATACATGCATTGTTGCTGCTGTTGTGGCTTAAACTCAGAGCCTGAGTTCTGTCCCTTAGCTTTTTCTGCACAAAACTGATCTCTACCACTTAAGCTCCAGCTTTTTTTTTTTTTTCTTAGTGCATGTTGGTTGTGGGTCTTGAACTCGGGGCCTTAGCCCTGTCACTGAGCTTTCTTGCTCAAGGCTAGTGCTCTACCATTTTGAGCCACAGTGCCACTTCCAGTTTTCTGGTGGTTAATTAGAGATAAGAGTCTCATGAACTTTCCTGCTCAGGGTGGCTTTGAACTTCAGATCTCAGCCTCCTTGAGGAGCTAGGCTTTACAGTGGCCAGGCCACTTAGCTGGTTAATTATAGACAATGAGTTTCTTAGAGTTATCTCCAGGGCTGACTTCACACCTGGATCCTAGATCTCACAGACTCCTGAGTAGCTGGAACTACAGGTGTGAGTCAGTAGCCCCTGGAGTTTGGCAGAAGTGAATGCCTAGAAGGAAACAATGTATTCCCTGGGCTGAGGGCCTGCTGAGAGGGCCCAGAGAACTCAAGGGTAACAGTTACTGCTCTTGGTAAAAGTCTGGGAGTCAGGTGATTTGCTAAAGACATTGATGTTCAGACCTCCAAAGTGTGCTGGACTTTGAGCTTTTTTTCCATTTTCATGTTTTTGGGGTGGTTGACGGGGTTTGAAGTCAGGGCTCATGCTTCGCTAGGCAGACATATCCTTTGAGCTATTCTTTCAGTCCTTTTGATTTTCTTTTATTTTATTTTGGGTCCAGTCGTGGGGCCAGAACTCTGGGCCTGGGCGCTGTCCCTCAGCTCTTCAGCTCAAGGCTAGC
>NW_012268529.1:4454-4800 GCF_000151885.1 Dipodomys ordii
TAGCCGGGCACCGGTGGCTCACACCTGTAATCCTAGCTACTCAGGAGGCTGAGATCTGAGGATCATGGTTCAAAGCCAGCCTGGGCAGGAAAGCCTGTGAGACATCTCCAATAAACCACCAGAAAACTAGAAGTGGCGCTGTGGCTCAAGTGGTAAAGGGCTGGCCTTGAGCTGAAGAGCTGAGGGACAGTGCCCAGGACCAGAGTTCAAGCCTCACGACAGACAAAAACAAACAAACAAACAAACAAACTTCTAGGAGCTGGGAAGGTGGCTCAGTGGTAGAGCGCTTGCCTTGCATGCATGAGGCCCTGGGTTCAATTCCTCAGCACCACATAAGCAAAAAGAA
>NW_012268529.1:5709-6067 GCF_000151885.1 Dipodomys ordii
CTGAACTCTGGGCCTGGGCGCTGTCCCTCAGCTCTTTAGCTCAAGGCTAGCGCTCTACCACTTGAGCCACAGTGCCACTTCCAGCCTTTTCTGCTTATGTGGTGCTGAGGAATCAAGCCCAGGGCCTCACGCATGCTAGGCAAGCATTCTACCACTAATCCACATTCCTAGTTCGCATGAAATTCTTTTTATGGTCAGTGGTGGGCCTTGAACTTGGGGCCTGGGCACTGTCTCTGAGCTTCAGCTCAAGGCTAGCATTCTACCACTTGAGCCACAGGGCCACTTCCGTTTTTCTGGTGGTTAATTGGAGATAAAAGTCTCACAGCGTTTCCTGCCTGGGGTGACCTTTTTTTTTTTT
>NW_012268530.1:0-2776 GCF_000151885.1 Dipodomys ordii
TCGGTCGTGGGGCTTGAACTCTGGGCCTGGGCACTGTCCCTCAGCTCTTCAGCTCAAGGCGAGCGCTCTACCACTTGAGCTACAGCACCACTTCCGGTTTTCTAGTGGTTTATTGGAGATAGAGTCTCACGGTCTTTCCTGCCCCGGCTGGCTTTGAACCGTGATTCTCAGATCTCAGCCTCCTGAGTAGCTAGGATTACAGGCGTGAGCCACTGGCGCCCGGCTCAGGTTCCTATTCTTATCTAATGAGAGAAAATCTTCAGCGATCAACAGGGCTCTCCAAGCTATCTAAACATTACTGAAAATCCCCAGGGCTAGTCTCATGGCCTGACTCAGGGATCCAGCCCAGCAGTAATGGTTTCTCCTATCTCTTTTCTTTCCTCCATCTCTTTCCTTTATTGGTGAGCTTTGCCTTCCCTTATAACCTTTATCGATAGACACTGTCCTCTAACAAAGGTCAACTTAGTCCAAGAAGCAGAACAAAAAAGAGAATTCATTTTGTCCTCCAGTTAGCCTTTCCCAATTAATTTCTACCAGTTTCTTTTCCCTCTTCAGCCAAAAGCCCACAAAGTTCACATGCATATCAGCACATAACCAATTTCAGGAGTGTAGGGCATAGACTCCTGGGCCCCACAATCCCAGCTCCAGTTTAGACTTTGCCAGGATATCATTCAGACTTGCTTGTGTTATATTTGAACTGTTAGGTGACATATAGCACTGCCATTCCGAGTGACCTATCATTTCTTTTCAAATCCTCCTTCTTTATGTGGACTATATTTTTGCTAATGGTATCAGGCTCAAGAATTATGAGACCAGTCATGTATTCTCTCTCTCCTTCATTTCTCACAATTAATTCTAATTATTTCTTATTCTACCTCCATAATCTTTCTTGTTTCTGTCTTCTTTCTCAGTTTTCACAGCTGCCAACCAAAGCAAGTCATTAATCACTCTTTCACGGTTGGTGGAAAATTGCTCAAATTTGTTTCTTTGCCTTTCCTATCCAATGGTATTGTCATCAGTAAAGTTGTGATAGTGAACTAAACCTTGTGGACCTAAAACTACTTCAGTTCATAAATATCAAAACACTTTCTACTGACTTACATCTCTATTTTCATTCATTTTAGGTAAATCTGATCAACTGGGTCATTTTTTTTCCTATTTAAGGCTGGAAACAAGTTGTTAGAAACCAAGTTATACTCTTTTCAAAACTAAAAGCAAATGTCCTTGATTTCAAATGCAGAAGTTTCAGGGATATGCCTGTTTGAAAGCATTGCTATAGCGGTACTTTTATCTTGACTAGGACAAGACAAGTTTGAGAAACAGTTGGAATCATCCATACGCAATTCAGAGAAACAAAAGCAATATTTACGGCATCTTATTGATACTACATGCCCCAAGAGAAGAGGATGGCATCTTTGGAATCTCAGCATTTAGCTCAGAGAACCTGATAACACAGTTGATACCAGATCATTCTTTTCTGAATGAGTAAAAGAGGTTGTTTTTCTAAAGCATAATTTCAAGCTTCTTCGTAACTTCTATATGGAAGCTCCATTGAGCTCCAGAGCCTATTGGACTCTGCACAATAGTTTATACCAATGAATGTTCAATCAGATTTAAATAACTGATCTTTAAAAAGTTTATAGGAACATTCATTTATAACTGTAGAGGAAATGATACTGTCAGCATGAAAATACACAGTGTTGTTTCTCAAAATCCTTCCCAAAGGGACAAGAAACCATCTAAATGCAGAAAATCACTTGGAGCGAATGAATGACACGTCTCTAAAAAACTTCCCATCCTCAGAAGAGATAATGCTATCACCTTTCCAACTTTGTGCACAGCATCTTCAGACTGCAACTTTTCCTTAGGGGAAAGGGGAAGAGCTGAGCATTGAACTCAGGACCTTGTACTTGTCAGACAAGTGTTCAGTGGAAAAGCACAGAACTATGCACAGCATCTTCAGACTCCATTATTATACTATGGAAGCAAGAAAAGTTGTTTTCCTTCTCTCAAATAGAAATAAAGATTTTTAATGAAAAGTTGTTTTCCAAACTTACTATTAGACAAGATACTGACCAGTTGAGTACTTTGAGGGAAAGTTTATATACATTTCAGGGCTTAAATGTCATAATTATCAAAGTGACTGATAATGCCAGTCTCATCTTCCAAACACTGTTATTTGGAGAATAAAAGACCATGTAGCCAGGCATTATCAGCTCATGCCTGTAATTCTAGTTACACAGGAGACTGAGATTCAGAGCATCACAATGCTAAGCCACTCTGGGAAGAAAAATTCCTAAGATATCATCTCTAAAACAACTAGCATATACCTGGGGTCAAGTAGTAGAGCAAGGCATGCTGTTGGCACACACACACACACACACACACACACACACACACACACACACACACACACACACACACCAAAACAAAAAAGAACATGAAATAAGGTTCACATCTGGTACTAGGGTGTTATTACATTATGTTACTGACTCTGATGTAGATTATAAGGAACTTGGATATCAATAATTACCTGAAATCATATCAGTCATATATGCTACTCACTGTTACAATAAAATTCTCATAAGTAAATGTACAGTTCAGGATACAATAGTCACATGACTCCAGTTGCAAGTTTAACGACATCTCAAAGGAGTGAAAGGGAGCTGCCACTGATTTGGTGAGACATGGGAATTTTTGGACAAAACTGACCATTGGTATTGTACTGGAAGGGAAACAGCAAAGGATATTACTGACCATTGGTATTGTACTAGAA
>NW_012268530.1:2826-3197 GCF_000151885.1 Dipodomys ordii
CAAAACAAAAAAGAACATGAAATAAGGTTCACATCTGGTACTAGGGTGTTATTACATTATGTTACTGACTCTGATGTAGATTATAAGGACACCTGGATATCAATAATTACCTGAAATCATATCAGTCATATATGCTACTCAGTGTGATTAGGAAGAATGCTGTTACAATAAAATTCTCATAAGTAAATGTACAGTTCAGGATACAATAGTCACATGACTCCAGTTGCAAGTTTAACAGCATCTCAAAGGAATGAAAGGGAGCTGCCACTGATTTGTTGAGACATGGGAATTTTTGGACAAAACTGACCATTGGTATTGTACTGGAAGGGAAACAGCAAAGGATATTACTGACCATTGGTATTGTACTAGAA
>NW_012268531.1:0-2079 GCF_000151885.1 Dipodomys ordii
TCAAGGCTAGTGCTCTACCACTTGAGCCACAGCGCCACTTCCGGCTTTTTTCTTTTTGCTTATGTGGTGCTGAGGAATCGAACTCAGGGCCTTGAGCATGCAAGGCAAGCGCTCTACCACTGAGCCACCTTCCCAGCCCTCTAGTGTATTCTTAAGTCAAAATAATTCCTGACCAATTTTCTCAAAAAATTCCTCTTTTTCTCTTCTTGAACAGTTTCTTATTTTTATGTCTTTATAAAGTCCCTGGCACAATATATCCAGGAAAAAACAAATGACTCATAAATGTTAGGTTTAAAAGGTATATAGTAGCTGGGTGCTGGTGGCTCACACCTGTCATGCTAGCTACTCAGAAGGCTGAGATATGAGGACTGCGATTTGAACCCTGTGAAACTCTTAACTCCAATTAATCACTCAAAAAACAGAAGTGGAGCTGTGGCTCAAAAGTGGTAGAGTGCTAGCCTTGAACAAAAGCTCAGACACAGAGACCAGGCCCTGAGTTCAAGCCCCACAACTGACTCTCCCCTCAAAAAAGGTGTACAGTAAACTGCTGGGTGCTGGTGGTTTACACTTAGGAGGCTGAGATCTGGGGATTATGGTTCAAAGCCAACTCTGGTAGGAAAGTCCATGAAACTCTTTTCTCCAATTAACCAGCAGAAAAAGCCAGTAGAGTTGTGGCTCAAGTGGCAAAGTGCTAGCCTTAAGTGAAAAAAAAACCTCAGGGACAGCACCCAGGCCATGAGTTCCAGCCCCATGGGCACAGGAAAGGTATATACTAAACATCGTTTTTAAAAACGTTTTTAAAAACGAAGGTAACCCCAGCAAGAACGTGGGAGGCTCGCTAATAAAATGAGAAAGCAAAACAAAATGTGAACTTTGGACTCCTCTGCCCAGTTACTTCTAGGTTTGAGGTTTAAACAAATATACCAGATACACTGGGAGCTGTGTGACTGGGCCAGGGTGCTGGCCCTGCCTGGGCGGTTTCCGAAGGAGGGAAGGAGTAGGAGAAACGAGGTCAGGACAGACAGGAATTCAGACACAAACACTGCATCAAGGAACAGCTGGATCAAAAGCGCACAGGCACCATTTTCTTTCCCTTAACTCACAGGTTCTTGTGACCTACAATATTCAGGAAAAGGAAGAGAAGAAAAAGGGACAAAAGGATCATCCCCTCTGACCTGGTCTGCTGGTTGGATTTCTGTTGGCCTGGGAACTGAACATGGCTATCTTTAAAACAAAACGTGTATCTTGGAGAACGCTCAGGGAAAATGACTCCTGAAGCATCTGGCAGAATCCAGGCTTTGTGTGTGACACACATTTATGTCCTAGTAACCCAGAGTGAATGCACCGAGTTTGAAATCCACAGGCCCAACTGAGGAGCTAGTGGACAGCTGTGCCCAGCTCACTCCGGCGAGGTGACCAGCCCGGTGTCACACGCCACACGCTGAGGTACCAGCCTGGTGTCACGTGCTGAGTTGACCAGCCCTGTGTGTCACACGCCGAGGTGGCCAGCCCTGTGTCACACACCTAGCCCTGTGTCACACGCCGAGGTGGCCAGCCCCGTGTCACACGCCTAGCCCCGTGTCACACGCCGAGGTGGCCAGCCCCGTGTCACACGCCGAGGTGGCCAGCCCCGTGTCACACGCCTAGCCCTGTGTCACACGCCTAGCCCTGTGTCACACGCCTAGCCCTGTGTCACACGCTGAGGTGGCCAGCCCTGTGTCACACGCCTAGCCCTGTGTCACACGCCGAGGTGGCCAGCCCTGTGTCACACGCCTAGCCCTGTGTCACACGCTGAGGTGGCCAGCCCCGTGTCACACGCCTAGCCCTGTGTCACACGCCGAGGTGGCCAGCCCCGTGTCACACGCCTAGCCCCGTGTCACACGCCTACCCCTGTGTCACACGCCGAGGTGGCCAGCCCCGTGTCACACGCCTAGCCCGGTGTCACACGCCGAGGTGGCCAGCCCCGTGTCACACGCCCAGCCCGGTGTCACACGCCGAGGTGGCCAGCCCCGTGTCACACGCCTAGCCCCGTGTCACACGCCGAGGTGGCCAGCCCCGTGTCACACGCCTAGCCCCGTG
>NW_012268531.1:11734-13269 GCF_000151885.1 Dipodomys ordii
GGGGGGGGGGGCGGAGCGCGGGATCCCGAGGCGCGGACCCGCCTGCCCTGGGACCTGGAGTTGGTCTCAGGGCCTTTCCTGCCCGGGCTGGCTTTGAACCGCGGTCCTCAGACCTCGGCCTCCTGCGTGGCTGGAGCGACGGGCGGGTGCGAGTCATTTGAGCCAGCACGCGGATGGCAGTAGGTGCCTCTTCTCGGGGAAGAGGGTGGGGATGCCGGGTTGCTGCAGAGAAGGGCATCTTGAGTTGAGTAGATATGAAAACTAATAACGCATCCACGGACAATGGATGCAGGCCTGTTCTCCACTCCAGCAAGTGCCGTGGCCCACATCTCAGTGGCCCTCATCTTCAAGTTAAGTATCTTTCGCACCTAGGTCCTGCTTTCTCGTAGTTTCCTAATCTTTCCTTGAAAGGTGCGTGGAAAGGGAAATAGACCTGGGGCAGGTGCCTCAGACCCAGAATTTTAGCTCTTTGGGAGGCTGAGATCACATTTGCAGTTTGTGACCGGCCGTGGAGACACTGAGACACCTCCTCAACATAACAGGATGTGGTGGCACTGCCAGGAGCCTGGCTGTGGGCAGGGGGAGGGGCGGGTTGGCCTAGGAAGATTGTAGTTCCAGGCCAGCCTAGGCCAAAAGGCTCGTGAGCACCCATCTCAGTGAAAGATGCTGGGGGCTGTGGTGCACGCCGGCCATCCCAGCTACAGTGGACAACCTAAAACAGCAGGGCCGGAAGCAGGATCCTGTCTCAAAACTAACCAGTGTAGCTGGGCTCTGGTGGCTCCCCCTGCAATCCCAGCTACTCAGGTGGCTGAGATCTGAGGATGTCAGTTTGAAGCCAGCCTAGACAGGGAAAGCCTGAGACTCTTTACCTCCAAATAAACACACACACACACACACACACTCACACACTCAGCTTAGGGACAGTACTCAGGCCCAGGGTTCAAGCCCCAGGACTAGCAGACAAACAAACCCATAAACAAGAAACTAACTGGTGCAAAAGAAAGGCGAAGGGGCTGAAGCAATAGAACACCTGACACGCAAGTGTGAAGCCCCCAGTACAACACCCGGGTACCCAAATAGAGGAAAATAAATTGGTGTATACTACTGAGTACTAAAATACTAATGTGTTGCTGAGAAATGCACACGTATGTGCTCAGCACAGTGAACACTCGGTGCCTCAGCTATGTTCTGCCATCCTCTGGTCCACATACTGAAAACTTCTATTTGCATAGGACAGCTTTGTGTGATTGGGGGCCAGTGGGGAGGAATGCTAATCCTGGGGCTTGAACTTAGCATGTAGGTGCTGTCCCTGAGCTTTTTTGCTCAAGATTAGCACTCTTCCACTTGAGCTATAGCTCCACTTATAGCTTCTTTTGTGGTTCATTGAAGATAAGAGTCCCATAGACTTTCCTGCCTGGGCTGCCTTCAAGCCAGCATCCTCAAATCTCAGCCTCCTGAGTCACTAGTATGACAAGCAAACGTCATCAGCACCCAGCATGCACAGCTACTTCTTGAGAAATTTTTTTTTTTTTTTT
>NW_012268531.1:17174-21395 GCF_000151885.1 Dipodomys ordii
CCCAGGCTGGCTTTGCACTGCGATCCTCAGACCTCAGATCCTCAGTGTCCTGAGGAGCTAGGGTTCCAGGTGTGAGCCACCAGGTGGGGCTGTATAGCTTTTGTTTTTGAATACAGAACTCAGACCACTGACAGTCATGTGATAACTAATAGGTGTGGACTTGTTGTGCACCAGTCCATCCTCTGCTGGCCCTTTACCCTGGTATTTGGATGGCACACTTGTCAGCTGGGTCTCAACTTAGAGTTCATCTCTCACAATGCTTTTCCATAGCAACCCAGTCTCAGAGTCAGCTCATCACTTTGTTTCACTGATGTCTTATTTCTGGCGTAGCATGCAGGGGTGTGTGTGCATACCTGTACGAGTGTGTATGTGCACCAGTACCAGAGCTTGAACTCAGGACCTCATTCTCTGGCGTGGCTTTCTTCTTCATAGTTGGTCCTCTACCACTTCAGCTGTGCCTTCAGTCTATGATTGATTTTTTTCAGTGAGAACCCAGACTGTCTGTCTTGTTCACAACTAGTGCTTGGTGTGTTGAATACAAGAATTGTTAGGTGACTATTTAATTTTTCTACTGTTAATCGTGTTATATTCTATTTCGCATAATGACATTCATTATCTTACATACATTACTTACATATTTTCCCTCTTTTATACCTTTTGCTAGATTGGGTATTTTTTCCCTTGCCTCTCTCTACATGTTACATTTTGCCCGCGATCCCTCAGTAGTGCGCTGTCCACACGCCACACTCTGCACTGCGCCTTTACTCTCAGTGTCCTTCCAGGCCTCTGAGATGTTGCAAGGTAACAGCTTCTCACTCTCAATCTGAAATCTCAGTATTTCTCTTTTTTTTGACAGAGAAATCTTTTGGAAGATGATTCAGATGAAGAAGAGGACTTTTTTCTGTAAGTTTTTCTTTTTTTTTTTTAAAACAAATTTATCAGGGTCCAGTTGACATACAATAAAACAATAAAATGTGTGTATTCAAAATGCATAGTATGAGATATAACATGTATTATAAACTTAGGAAATCATCACCAAAATCAATCATGAACAAGAGCATCATCCCCAAAGTGTCTTCATAGCTCTTAGTAATCCAGTCCAGAGTAATCACTACTCTGCTTTCTATAATTATGGAACCTAGAGTTTGTGTTTTCTAGAACTTTCTATAAATGAAATTATAAAATATGTCCCCTTTTTTTAACTTCATATACTCAGAATTGAGGATTCATTCATGTATCCATAGTTAGGAGTTTTCCAAGTAGTACTCATTTATGAATATATATTCATATGAAGTGGTAATTATTTTAATTTTGCAGTAAGTATTGCAGTTGATTGTTTTAATTATTGATACTGCAATATCATAAATATTGAAATTTACTCACTCCCCAGTTGTTTCTAGTTTTTTTTTTTTTGGGGGGGGTCCGGTCGTGGGGCCTAAACTCTGGGCCTGGGCGCTGTCCCTCAGCTCTTCAGCTCAAGGCTAGCGCTCTATCAGTTGAGCCACAGCGCCACTTACGGCTTTTTTTTCTTTTTGCTTATATGGTGCTGAGGAATTGAACCCAGGGCCTCAGGCATGCAAGGCAAGCGCTCTACCACTGAGCCACCTTCCCAGCCCCTGTTTCTAGTTTTTGACTGTTACAAATAAAGGGGCTGTAAACATTAGTGTATTTTTTTTCTTTGTCTTTGTTGGTCATGGGGCCTGAACTCTGGGCCTGGGCACTCACTGTCCCTCAGCTTTTCAGCTCAAGGCTAGCGCTCTATCCCTTGAACTACAGCGCCACTTCTAGCTTTTTCTGCTTAATGTAGTGCTGAGGAATTGAACTCAGGGCCTCATGCATGCAAGGCAAGCACTCTACCACTGAGCCACCTTCCCAGCCCTAGTGTATGTTTTTATGTGGACATAACACTAATATCTACAAGTGAAAGGCTAGTCTACATTTACAACTACTTTCCAAAATGGCTATACCATTTTATATTCTCCATAGCAGTATATAAGAGTTTTAATTGCTCCAACTGCTCCCCCATACCACACAGCCCGTCTGTCCCACTCAGCTAGTCTAGAGGGGATCAGGTAACACCTCATTGAGGTTTTAGTTTGCATTTCACTAATGACAGATAATGTTGGACGTCTTCAGTGTACTGGTTTTCCATTCTTAGGCCTCCTTTGATGAAGTCTGTTTTCTAGTCTTTACTGTTTTCTCTTTTCAGCGCTGGGGCTCAAGCCTTAAGGCCTTGTGCATGATTAATGGGTGCTCTTTCCCTATATCCTCAGCCCTTACCTGTTGTTGATTTGTCTTCTAATTAAGTTGTAAGGGTTTTTCAAATTCAGTAGAGAAGTTCTTGGTCAGATACATGCTTTGCACATGTTTGCTGCTAACCTTTTAATTTTTATAATAGTATCGTTGGAAGGGTAAAGCTTTGAGGTTTTTTTCTTGTGTTTTGTGTTTTGTTTTTGGCTGTTCTGGGGTGGAGGCCAGGGCCTTCTACTAGGCCAGCGTCCTCTTGCTGAAGCTTCCCCTCCAGACTGTGTGTGTTTGTCTTGTTTTTCGCGACAAGGTCTTGCTAACGTTGCCCAGCTGTTCAGACTCTCAGCGCCCTTCTGCGGACTGCTCAGTGCTGGGATGACGGCACCGCCACCCCGCATCCCTTTTTCCATTGAGGGGGGTCTCGTGGACCCGTGCTGCTGTTTAAAGAGGCAGTGCAAAGGCCAGACTTCAGTATTTTTAGTGAAGCTTTTGCTCTGTCAGCATTTCATCCTAGCCTGAATTCAAGGTGAACTCCGACTTCTAGTGTCTTGTACCTCTCTGGCAGTTTAATTGGTGTGGTGTAGTTGCCAGGTTTTATTTTGTTGATACTGTGACATTGCTCGCATACCGTATTTCAGAATTTAATGAGTAAGCCTGGCACCAGTAGCTCACACCTGTGATCCTAGCTGCTCAGGAGACTGAGACCTGAGGATCACAGTTCAAAGCCAGCCTGGGCAGGAAATTTCATGAGACTCTTACCTCCAATGAGCTACTCAGAAAAAGCCAGAAGTGATGCTGTGGCTCAAGTGGTAGAGCACTTAGGGACAGTGCCCTGGCCCTGAATTCAAGCCCCAGGACCAATAAAAGACAAGATTAATGATTGGAAAAAAAACTATGTACCACTAAGGATTATATAAGCCCTAATTTCTCAGAAAGTTTTAACATTGAAGATAACTAGGTTAATTATGGCTGCCAGTGTCCCAGTGCAGTAGAAACATGACTAGATAGTAGATGCTGAGCATCAAACAGGGTTCCAAGGAGACTGCCTGCAAGGAGAAATGCTTGAGCATAGAGTTCTGAGCGCGCCCGCCTGACACCGCACCTTTCAGCAACCCGAATGTTGCCACCTTCTCACTTGACTTTTACCATGCTTTTGGGACCAGGCTTATTTCCACAGCGTTAGGGGCAGGGAAACTGAATAGATCACACAGGAATTTCCCTATCTGGGCTGGCAATAACACGTAATCCGACTGATGAGGTGTGTGGATGTGTGCTTTCTGTTCTGTTGTTTTATCATTCCTAATACTAATGTTTTCTTTTCAGAAGGGGACCATCTGGACCAAGATTTGGACCTAGAAATGATCAAATTAAGCAGTAAGTTCCCTAGCTACTCATTTGTTTAAACAATTGTCATATTTCTACGTGGACCAGGAACTGGAAAACTGGAAAACTACAGTGTGGGCCATGTCTGGCCCCTGCCCGTCCTTGTGAACAAAATGTTATTGGAACATGGCCCTGTTTGTTTTCACATTATCTCTGTTTCTTTTTAAGCAGCAGCAGCAGCAGGATTGAGTGTTCTCACAACTAACTGAGAATTATGGGCCAAAAGTTAAACTACCTGATGTTTGATCTCGTACAGAAAAAAAATATCGTTACCTGGATGTGGTAGCACATGCCTACAATCCCAGCACTCAGGAGTCCTGAGTTCAAAGCAGTTCTGGGGTTACAGAGAAAAACCCTGACTTAAAAAAAAAAAAGGTGGCGGGAGGAGAAAGAGCAACAGAAATGGTTGGTCCTTCACATAGACTAAATGTAACCTAATTCTTTTTATTTTTACAAAGCTACCTCTGAACTATACTCAGTACTGCAAGATTTGGGTTTTTTCTTTTTTTTTTTTTTGTCGGTCGTGGGGCTTGAACTCTGGGCCTGGGCGCTGTCCCTCAGCTCTTCAGCTCAAGGCGAGCGCTCTACCAC
>NW_012268532.1:0-3058 GCF_000151885.1 Dipodomys ordii
AACTCTGGGCCTGGGCGCTGTCCCTCAGCTCTTCAGCTCAAGGCTAGCGCTCTACTACTTGAGCTACAGCACCACTTCCGAAAAGAAAGGTTTTTGGTTTTTTTTTGGTCGGTCGTGAGGCTTGAACTCTGGGCCTGGGCGCTGTCCCTCAGCTCTTCAGTTCAAGGCTAGCACTCTACCACTTGAGCCACAGCGCCACTTCCGGCTTTTTGCTTATGTGGTGCTGGGGAATCGAACCCAGGGCCTCGAGCATGCAAGGCAAGTGCTCTACCACTGAGCCACCTTCCCAGCCCTTATACATAAATTCTTATGTGTACAAATGCATTGGTAAGATAAATTATAGCAATAGTTAACATTCATGCAGTGTTTTCTTACTACTTTTCTTTTTTTAAGTTTTTTATATTATTGTTATTAAGGTGTTTTATTATTAAGGGTTACCATTTCATAAGTCAGGTAATAAGTACATTTCTTCTTTTTGGACAATGTCATCCCTTCCTTTGCTTTCCCCCAGTTTTCCCCTCCCATCCTGCACACAAGTTATATAGGTCATTTTCCATTCCATACTGAATAGCCTGATTGCATTTGTACATCCTTCCTCCCTCCTTTTCTTTCCTTTTTTTTTTTTGTCAGTCGTAGGGCTTGAACTCTGGGCTTGAGCAATATCCCTCAGGTCTTCAGCTCAAGGCTAGTACTCTACCACTTGAGCCACAGCACCACTTCTGGTTTTCTGGTGGTTTATTGGAGGTAAGAGTCTCATGGACTTTCCTGATAGAGCTGGCTTTGAACTGTGATCCTCAGACCTCAGCCTCCTGAGTAGCTAGGATTACAGGCCTGAGCCACCAGAGCCTGGCTCCTCTCTCCATTTCTTTTTTTTTTTTTTTGCCGGTCGTGGGGCCTGAACTCTGGGCCTGGGCGCTGTCCCTCAGCTCTTCAGCTCAACCCGAGCACTCTACCACTTGAGCTAAAGCACCACTTCTGGCTTTTTTCTTTTTGCTTATGTGGTGCTGAGGAATTGAACCCAGGGCCTCAGGCATGCAAGGCAAGCGCTCTACCACTGAGCCACCTTCCCAGCCCCCAAAATAGCACTTTATGGGAAGAAGTAGGCCTTTAAAAAAGAAGCCACATTTTTGTTAGTTATAATTGAGATACAATATATACTTAATGTTTTAACTTAGTGAGTTTGGAGACAAATATACACACCAGTAAAATATGCACAAACTTTTGCCTTCTAAAAGTTTCCTTCCAGGATTGCACCTCTTTTTATAATTAAAATAATTTAAGTTAAGGGAAGTAAATTAATGTGCAAAAAGGTTTCTAATAATTACTGTAGAAGCTTACAAAAGAATTCTTTTTTGGGGGCTGGGAAGGTGGCTCAGTGGTAGAGCGCTTGCCTTGCATGCCTGAGGCCCTGGGTTCGATTCCTCAGCACGACATAAGCAAAAAGAAAAAAAGCCGGAAGTGGCGCTGTGGCTCAAGTGTTAGAGCGCTAGCCTTGAGCTGAAGAGCTGAGGGACAGCGCCCAGGCCCAGAGTTCAGGCTCCACCACCGGACCCCCCGCCAAAAAAAGAATTCTTTTTTGGGGTGGGGGAGAATATATGAGGTGGTTGAGATTGAATTCAGGGACTTTCATGTACCGAGAATATGGCAGGAGAGATGAACATATTTCTCTCTTCATAGCACCCATGTAACCCAGGTCCCATGGTCTTTATCTTCATAGTGATTATATGCCAATCATGATGTCATGGGCAATGGAATGTACTTGAAGTCATATAATTCCCAATCAGGCCCAGTCATGCCATTAACTAGGTAGTTGCTCAGTTTCTTATCTATAAAGTTGAGGAAGTAGAATCAGCATATATCCAGGCTCTTTCATAGCTTTAAAAATGCCTTATCTCTGGTTTCACGGCCTTTATTGCAATTAGAAATTTCTTCTACTTTGGAGAACATCAATTTGTCCTGTAGCTATAAATCATAATGGTGCCATATTTTATTAGCCTGGGCAAAAATATGGACGTATTCTTGCATTTTTCTTTACTTCTTAAATAGTTTCCCTCATAATATATAATTCCAAGAAACTGAATTGGGTGCTATATTAACATGATAGTCTGACATTGCCAAGGTGTGAAATCTGAACTGAACTACACAGTTTCTCAAGTAACATTTGGTATATTGTCTTCTCTGATTTAAATTTTTTTCTTTCTTTCTCTCTTTTTCTCTTTCTTTCTTTCTTTTTGTTGTTGGTCATAGGGCTTGAACTCTGGGCCTGGGTTCTGTCCCTGAGCTCTTCAGCTCAAGGCTAGCTCTCTACCACTTGAGCCACAGCACCACTTATAGTTTTCTGGTGGTTTATTGGAGATAAGAGTCTCAGGGACTTGCCTGCCCTGCTGGCTTTGAACTGTGATCCTTAGATCTCAGCCTTCTGAGTAGCTAGGATTACAGCTGTGAGCCACTGGCACCCAGCTGGAAGTATGGCTGGAGAAGTACCAGTCTTGAGGCAACAAAAAACTTAAGCAAGAACATGAGGCCCTGAGTTCAAGCCCAGTGCTGGGGGGAAAAAGGGGGGAGGGGAATACATGAAGAGCTCAAAAAAATCACAAAAGAATAAGTAATCTAACTAATGAATAGGCAAGTGAATTGAACAGATAGTTATCAAACGAACAAATGAAGAAATACTCAACATCCTTAGCCATAAATGAAATGTAAGTCCAAACAACATTGAAATTCTATCTCACTGTAGTCATAATGGCTATCACCAAGAAAACAAATGGAAAGGATGTGGAGGAGTGAGGTAAGAACCCTTATATACTATTGATGGCAATGAAAATGGGGTATAACCAGTGTGGAGAGGCTCCTCAAAAAATTAAAAGTAGAGGGGCTGGGAAGGTGGCTCAGTGGTAGAGTGCTTGCCTTGCATGTTCGAGGCCCTGGGTTCGATTCCTCAGCACCACATAAGCAAACAGAAAAAAGCCAGAAGTGGCACTGTGGCTCAAGTGGTAGAGCACTAGCCTTGAGCTGAAGAGCTGAGGGACAGCGCCCAGGCCCAGAGTTCAGGCCCCAC
>NW_012268532.1:4248-4657 GCF_000151885.1 Dipodomys ordii
GAAGTGGTGCTGTGGCTCAAGTGGTAGAGCGTTTGCCTTGAGCTGAAGAGCTGAGGGATAACTCCCAGGCCCAGAGTTAAGCCGCATAGCTTCGCCCCTTCCCCCCCAAAATACCACTTACATGTTCATGCCTGTAATTCTACCTACTCATGAGGCTGTTATCTGCGGATTGTGATTAGAAGCCAGTCCAGTCAGAAAAGTCCCTGTGAAGCACTCTTCCCAAATTAACTACCAGAAAACCATAAGTGGCCCTGTGGCTCAAAGTGGTGGAGCCATAGCCTTGTGCGAAAGAGCTCAGAGACAGCGCCCAGGCCCTGAGTTTGAGCTCCATGACCAACAACAACGAAAGAAAGAAAGGAAGAAAGAAAGAAAGAAAGAAAGGAAGGAAGGAAGGAAGGAAGGAAGGAAG
>NW_012268533.1:0-1749 GCF_000151885.1 Dipodomys ordii
CAAAGCCAGCCCAGGCAGGAAAGTCTGTGAGACTCTTATCTCCAATAAACCACTAGAAAACTGGAAGTGGCACTGTGGCTCAAGCGGTAGAGCGCTTGCCTTTCGCTGAAGAGCACAGGGACAGCACCCAAGCCTAGAGTTGAAGCCAAAAAAAAAAAAGTTAAAGCAATATTTCTTTGTTAAGGTATTAGTGGAACTGGGATGGGGTATTGGTGGAGAATGATTGAACGAATGATGTTGATCAATATGCATTGTACTCATAAACTGGCATGTTAAATAGAAACCCCTCTATACAACTTTGTAAAGATTTTTTTTATTTGAAGTTTTTTTTCTAAACATACAATTATAATTTTTTTTGGCAGTACTGGGGTTGAATTCAAGAATCTGAACTCTTACTAGGCAGGTACTCTATCACTTTGGTCAAATCCCTAAATTTAAATTGATGTATTTGTTTGCTTGTTTGCTTGCTTGCTTTTGGTCCCAGT
This sequence comes from Dipodomys ordii, assembly GCF_000151885.1. Lineage (NCBI taxonomy): Eukaryota > Metazoa > Chordata > Mammalia > Rodentia > Heteromyidae > Dipodomys > Dipodomys ordii. The sequence goes on from NW_012268533.1 coordinate 486, forward strand.
ACTGGGGCTTGAACTCCAGGCCTGGGTGCTATCAATTTTTCACTCAAGGCTGGCACTCTACCACTTGAGCTGAGCCCTACACTTCTAGGTATATGGTGGTTAATTGGAGATCAGTCTCATGGACTTTCTCTGCTCAGGCTGCCTTCAAACTATGACACTCAGATCTCAGTCTCCTGAGTAGTTAGCATTACAGATGTAAGCCATTGGTACCTGACTTTTTTTTGGGGGGGGGTCGGTCTTGGGGCTTGCACTCTAGGCCTGGGCGCTGTCCTTGAGCTCTTCAGCTCAAGGCTAGCACTCTACCATTTGAGCCATTAGTGCCACTTCCAGCCTTTTCTGTTTATGTGGTGGTGAGGAATCGAACCCAGGCCCTCATGCATGTGAGGTAAGCACTCTACCACTGAGCCACCTTCCCAGCCCAGCACCTGACTTTTGTTAAAAGGAAATTCATGTATTATCCTCTGTGAATTATAAATTTTCTACTCATGGATAAATATTCTACTTGGAGACTAAGGTAGCAAAGATTTAACCTCAGAAGAGAAACATTGTGTGGCATTTCTGGTTATTTCTGTTAACACTGGGTTAATGAATAGTTAAAGAAATGTGAGGGGCTGGGAAGGTGGCTCAGTGGTAGAGTGCTTGCCTTACATGCATGAGGCCCTGGGTTCGATTCCTCAGTACCACATAAGCAGAAAAAGTCCTAAGTGGCACTGTGGCTCAAGTGTAGAGCACTAACCTTGAGCTGAAGAGCTGAGGGACAGTGCCCAGGCCCAGAATTCAGGCCCCACGACGGGCAAAAAAAAGAAATGTGACTTGACTTTACTTTTCACAACAAACTTGAGTTTTTAATGGAAATTTGGAAATTTTTGATATCCCGTTATAGATGCTTCACATCGTAATTTTATCATATAATTATAAAGAACAATTTGTAATGGGAAGGGATGGGAAGGAGAAACAAAAAAGGAGGCAACAATGCTTGATAAGAAATGTACTCATTATCTTGCCCATGTAATTGTAACCCCTCTATACAGTATCTTCACAATAAAAAAAAAAAATTAAGAAAGAACCATCTGGGGGCTAGGAAGGTGGCTCAGTGGTAGAGCGATGGCCTTGCATGCCTGAGGCCCTGGGTTCAATTCCTCAGCACTACATAAGCAAAAAGAAAAAAGCTGGAAGTGGTACTGTGGCTCAAGTGGTGGAGCGCTAGCCTTGAGCTGAACAGCTGAGGGACAGCGTCCAGGCCCAGAGTTCAGGCTCCACGACC
>NW_012268533.1:3644-6645 GCF_000151885.1 Dipodomys ordii
CTGTGGCTCAAGTGGTAGAGCGCTAGCCTTGAGCTGAAGAGCTGAGGGACAGCGCCCAGGCCGAGAGTTCAGGCCCCACGACCAGACCCAAAAAAAAAAAAAAAAAAAAACAGAAGGCACGGAGGAAAGTTAAGGCAGTTTTAAAAGTATATCCACAAAATATATTTCTATAAATAGGTGCAGTTTCAATGTTCTCCTCTTCAATATAGGCTGTACTTACTGACTTGTTTCTAATGAAAAAACTGTGATGGTCTAAATGAGAGTATGATTTCTGAGGGTAAGTCATAAAAGATTGTAGCTGCTATCTTGCTAGTATTTGGATCACTGGAAGAAGCCAGATGCCATCTTGTAAAAATAATCAGCCTGATGGAGATGCCTACGTAGCAAGGAATTATAGTTTCCTGTCAGAGCCAGGGAGGAACCAGGGCCTCCTGTCAAGAGCCACTGAGTGAGCCAGGTTGGAATTGGTCCTCCTGGCTCAAGCCCCCTCAAGCCTTTTGTGACTGTAGCCTTGAACAGGAGGCCTCATGGGAGACCATGACAAGAGGGAGGCACCCACCTACACTGCTCTCTGACCCCTACTGTGTGTTTATCATCTTTAGTCACTACCTGTTAGGCACTCATCTACTGTAATGGACAATTAACACAATGAGCCAGAGCAACTCCTCAGAGGAGGACAGAGATGAGAGGGAAACACAAGGGGGATAAAGGTAAGGTAAAAGAAAATATTTGGAATTCTAAAGAATAATAATTTTTTACTCCATATTTGACCATCCTGAAAGCCTTCTTCGATAGAACAGTCTTCAAAGTCATGTAAGAAAATGAACAATTAATGATACTCTTAATAATACATCAATCCTGTGCCAGGTATTTACCATCAGACAGTTAAAGATACTACTGCTAAATGAAAATACTGTTTCTTCGGAGATTTTCCTTTAAAAATTCATTTAAGCCAAGTGCCAGTGACTCACATCTGTTCAAGGATTACCCTGATCTGGGGATCACCATTCAAAGGCAACTCAGAAAAACAATCCCTGGGATTATTATCTCTAATTAACCAGCAAAAAGGCAGAAGTAAGGAATGGCTCAAGTAATAAGAGTGTCAGCCTTGAGTAAAGAGCTTAGTGAAAGCATGAGGAGCATGAGAGCTTGAGTTCAAGCCCCAGTACCAGCACCAAAAAAACAAAAAGAACACTACATTTACAGTGCTATCTTGGGCATCTCTCACAGATAGAACGCTTGTCTGGGTGAAGCACTGGGGTTGATTGCAGCAGAAAGATATTGTTGTGGAAACTTACCTGTCACTAATGCTGTTCCTTCATAATTCCACCTTCCCGCAAGCACGGCCCCACAGTGCGCTTCCACACTCTTTTCCACTCTTCCTAACTTGGAAATCAAATGGAATTTACCTACAAGAAATAGATTCAAAGGAGTCTTTTTTATACAATTAATTTATCCACTTTTCAACATCCACAGCAAGACTAGCATAGTTGTTAGGTACTGCATTTCTAAATAATAATACAAGTATTCTGGGCTGGGAAGGTGGCTCAGTGGTAGAGTGCTTGCCTTGCATGCATGAGGCCCTGGGTTCAATTCCTCAGCACCACATAAGCAAAAAGAAAAAAAAGCCAGAAGTGGTGCTGTGGCTCAAGTGGTAAAGCGCTAGCCTTGAGCTGAAGACCTGAGGGACAGCACTCGGGCCCAGAGTTCAGGCCCCACAACTGGACCCAAAAAAAAAAAATAACTCAAGGGACACACAAATGCTTTGAAGATTGGCACAGAACAAAATGATGAAACCTTGAAGCAAACAGTAGAATGGCCACATGTGTGCATGGAGACGACAGTGCAGAGGCCACTGAAACTGTGCTGGAATCTAGCACAAGGGCCAGAAGACATGCCAACAAAGTCTTTATCTGAGCAGAAGTTGGCATTGTGTGTACTCCACTCCCCATCTATGGATAAAGTAGAAGATAGTTAAATAGCTGAAAATACTTGCCGCCTATGGTTTTGCATTGTACCAGGCACTACGTAATTGCTTGACAAAGAAAATACAAGGCAAAAAGTCTCCTCTCCAGGAAGACACTGTAAAGATGCAATGGGTGTGAAGTACAAAGCTAATCCGGTGCCAGTTACTTACTCTATGGTAGCATCATGCCTTGTACATGATGTCCCATATAATAAACAACTATTGCAGTTAATGAATAAACCCATCAAAAATTAACAAATCACTCTTGGCCAGAAATATAGGGTCCAAAACCTGTCTTTTCAACATCTCTAACTTCAGAGAGAATATGTATTTAGATTACTAATATTTCTTATCAAAAAATACTACAGATTTTCTGGCAAGTGTTAATAGTATTCTCTTATAACCCATGTAAGACATATCTTAGGCCGGGCACCGGTGGCTCACGCCCATAATCATAACTATTCAGGAGGCTGAGATCTGAGGATCACGGTTCAAAGCCAACCCGGGCAGGAAAGTCTGTGAGACTCTCATCTCCAATAAACCACTAGAAAACCGGAAGTGGTGCTGTGGCTCAAGCGGTAGAGCGCTCGCCTTGAGCTGAAGAGCTGAGGGATAGCGCCCAGACCCAGAGTTCAAGCCTCACAACCGACCAAAAACAAAAAAAAAGACATATCTCAGGAATCTGAAGTCATCTTTATTTGTGCCAGTCAGTCCTGGGACATGAACTCTGGGCCTGGACACTGTTCCTGAGCTCTTTAGCTCAAGGCTACAACTTAAGCCACAGCACCACTTCTGGCTTTTTGTGATTAATTGGGAGATAAAAATTCCTCAGACTTCGGGCTGGGAAGGTGGCTCAGTGGTAGAGCACTTGCCTTGCATGCTCAAGGCCCTGGGTTCGATTCCTCAGCACCACATAAGCAAAAATAAAAAAGCCGGAAGTGGAGCTGTGGCTCAAGTAGTAGAGCGCTAGCTTTGAGCTGAAGAGCTGAGGGACAGCGCCCAGGCCCAGAGTTCAGGCCCCACGACTGGACCAAA
>NW_012268533.1:8850-10583 GCF_000151885.1 Dipodomys ordii
TGAACATACTGTACAGAGGGGTTACAATTGCATGGGCAGGATAATGCATACATTTCTTACCAAGCATTGCAGCCTCCTCCTTTGTTTACCCTTCACATCACTTCCCAGCCTCCCCCCCCCACACATTTTATAAATTTATTAGAGCGAGCCAGCACTGCTGGCTCACACCTGTAATCCTAGCTACTCAAGAGGTAGATATGTGAGGATCATGCTTCAAAGCCAACCTGGGCAGGAAAATTCCATAAGACTCTTATCTCCAGTTAATCACAGAAAAAGCTGGAAGTTGAGCTGTGGCTCAAGTGGTGGATTATGAGCCTTGAGCAAAAGGAGCCCAGGGATAGGGCTCAGGGCCAGAGTTCAAGTCCCAAGAGCAGTTAAAAAAAAAATTGTTCTTACAAAAGAGAGTCTGGCACCCATGGCTCACACCTGTACTCTTAGCCATTCAGGAGGCTGAGATTCCCAGGCAGGAAAGTCCACGAGACTCGTCTCCAATTAACCAACATGGTAGAACACCAGCCTTGATTAAAAAGCTAAAGGACAACACCCAAACCCTCTAGTACTGGCACATACATACCTACATACATACATACATGCTGTTGATCTTCGTCTAGTGCTGAATTTTTTAAAAAGGCAAAAAAGGTGGTAATGTATGTGTGACAAAAAATGTAAACTGAGAAAACATGTATCTATTTTGCCAAAAGAAACAAAGGAAGAACAAATCGGAAGCAAAAAATGAGAACAGAAAAAGGGTATGTGCAATTGGGTGGGTAAGATTAATGACATTACTCTGCATATATATTGTATTTTGACTCAGTGGAACTATCCATATTAGTATTTTACAAATTTGTTAACATAAACTAAAAGGATGGAGGAGAAAACCTTAAATGGAAAACAAATATACCTACTTATATTTCAAGTGAACAATCATGTGCAAGCAGTGCACAAGGCAGGTAACTTTTGAATACAAGACTTTGACTTTCAATCCTCAATTAGAAATAAAGATTGTCAGGTATGGTAGTGCATACCTGTAATCCCAGCACTCAAGGGACTGTGAAATGAGGATTTTGAGTTCAAGGCCATCCTGGGCTCCAGAATTCTTATATAAAAAATACTACAAAGGCAAAAGGCAAAAAAACAAAAAGTCCAAAAGCAAAAACATTAAGCAAATACTAAAAATTTTTTTATGTATTTCTCTTTTTGCTGGTGCTAGGTTTGAACTCAGGCTCTTGCTCTTGCTTAGCCTGAGCTAGTATACCTCTTAATCTATCTTCAGATATTTTTTACACATATAACTTAGGAGGCACTGAACAAATAAGAGATCTGAGGATCGAGGTTCAAAGCCAGCCCTGGCAAGAAAGTCCATGAGACTCTTATCTCCAATAAACCACTAGAAAGCCGGAAGTGGCACTGTGGCTCAAGCAGTAGAGCACTCGCCTTGAACTGAAGAACGCAGGGACAGCACCCAAGCCCAGAGTTCAAGCCCCACAACCAACCAAAAAAACCCAAAAAAGTAGTCATCCATTTCCTAGAAAATACACATTTAATCAAGCTGTAGAAAAACTAAGTAAAAAGAACATATGGGCTGGGAAGGTGGCTCAGTGATAGAGTGCTTGCCTTGCATGCATGAGGCCATGGGTTCGATTTCTCAGCACCACATAAGCAAAAAGAAAAAAGCCGGAAGTGGCGCTGTGGCTCAAGTGGTAGAGCGCTAGCCTTGAGCTGAAGAGCTGAGG
>NW_012268534.1:0-2638 GCF_000151885.1 Dipodomys ordii
CATACTCTCACTTGGTAAAGCAAACCTTTCTGATTTAAAACATCCTCTCTAATTTCTGGCATTTGTTTATTACCTTTAGATGCATCTTTTCTGACCAGCTTTAAGAATACTGGTTGCTCACATCTATAGTCTGAATGACTCAAGAGGGTGAGATCTGAAAATTGTAGTTCAAGGCCAGTTCAGGAAGGAAAGTCTATCATATTCTTATCTCCAGTTAACCCTCAAAAAGTTGGTAGTGGAGCTAAGGAGGATGTGCTAGAACACTAGTCCAGAACAACAACAAAAAACAAAACAAAATACAAGATCCAGAAATTAAATCCGAATCAATCCAAAGAGCAATATTTTCTCCTACTTCCCTAGGATTGGAGCCAACTCTATAGAGACAGAATTTAACTGTTATATGCAGTTCTATACAGTTACTCTCAGCCATATTTATTCTGATCTTAGACAGGAGTGCTTGATGACTGTTTTCCTGTTTCTTTGGCACTCCTCTGTTTTCCACCCCATAACCATTTAGATACAGTAGCAACTTGACTCTTTAGTACATCTTTACATATTTCATTTTAAAATTCCTTTTGTCATTCACTGTATCTTCCCATCTCAACAATCTAATATCTAGCAACACATCTTCAATGGAAAGGCCTTAAATATGTACCTGATGTGTTTCCGAACAACATTTTTAGTATTAAAGCATTGCTCCAGGAAGATATTCAAGAGATCAGACAATGTTAAATGCAAATAAAAGTGTATCATTAGGGGAACAAAGACATTTTGTTCTGCTAGTATAATGTAATAAATAATAGAAAGGGGAAGTCATCCAGCCAGAGGTCCTCTTTATTTCCCATAAAAACATTTCTAAATTGCCTTTCAACCAGAATGGATGTATATAATAAAAAAAATGCAGTGGTAATGAAGTTGGCAACAGTGTCTTAATGAATATGTGCTGTGTTAAAAAAAATTATCTGCTTAATTGACAGCCCTGGAAACACAAGCACCATTGCTCCAGGAACAGATACAGCGTGAAATGCTCCTATACGAGCTTCTCTCCTGTGGCCCTCTGGACAGGCTGTTTTTGACACATGAAAAGGCAATTAAATCTGTTTAGCTTGTGCAGAGCTAAGAACAAGGCATGTGCTAAGTCCCTATAAAGACAGGCATTAGGTTTGTTTTGTATTGTTTTAAAACTCTTTTTTCCCCCTTTCTTGACAATGGAATCTCTGAACTGAGATATTGGTTTTCCTAAAGGTGTCAGTCAACCAGAGAGTGCTTTTCAGTCCTGTAAGAAAATTTAAAGTGCTGTTGATGGAGTAAGTAAGAATGCAGGGCAAGTCATCTCACCCATTTAAATTGGCATTACAGTCATATCTTCAAACATCAAAACCACTCCATTTCAGCCCAAATAGTCTCATGACAAGTCATCTGCTTTATAATCCAGATGGCTACTAGAGATCAAGTTGAATCTTCATTTTGTCAAAGAGATGGAAATCAAACCAAGGGTATAGGTGCAAAATGAAAGAATTATTCAGTACAATGACCAGTAAGTGTTTGGGAAGCTATTGTAAAGGAAACATTGAAATTATCATTTCAGTGTCTGGCAGTAGGCAAGAAAGGGAAAGAAGATGATAGATGATGCTTGGAGCAATAGAAAGAGGGATAATTTGATCATTTCTTTATGTTTCAACATTTATTATTTATGAGAGTGTTTTAGAGATCATTAGTATCTATTATAGAAAAAAATATGTTACTATCATGGGGCAGGTGGACAGCATGATACCTATGACCAAAGTAACTGTAATTTATAAAACTCTAAAAGGAAATAGTTTTTCCTCAATTAAAAAAAAAGAAACATAATCACAATGCCTTAAATTATTATGTCCTCTGCACCAGAAAACTTACTGGCACTGTGAAATACACTAAGTTTAACTAATATTCATTTAAAATAAATTATCACATTCCCCTCTACAAGAAAAGTAAACTAGCTCAAAGTGAGTATATATTTTTCAAGTTCACAGAGCTAAGTGAAGGAGCTGTAGGCCACACTATTATTACACTCTAAAGTATACATTTTTTAATACTCCAGCGATAGTTAATAAATTATTTTTCATCAATATAATATTGAGACTTTTTATTTTTTATTGTTATTAAGTAGTTGAGAAACAGGTTACAATTCCGTAAATTATGAGTACAATGCTTCCTGATCATTGTCATCCCTTCCATCATTTTCCCCCGTTTTCCTCCTTCCTCTCCCTACCCTCAAGTTACAGAGCTCAGTTTTTGCATAATGTACATGAAATATAGTGGCTGCATTTTCTCACCCTGTCTCCCTCCATTTATGCAACCACCCATGACTCTCAACCCCCAGATATATTCCCACTTCCTAGTATTTATTTTGATAAAAAATACATTGGTTTTTAAGATAATTTATGACATAAATTGTAATTATTAAAGAATGCCTTTTGAACTTGGGGAAAACTAAATAAATATAGAATTCTTATGCTTAGGATGGGCTTATTTCTGAAGCAACCTGCTGTAAATTAAATCAATGGTAGGCTGAAAACACATTTGGTAGTCAAAACCTACAGAACATCATAACTTAGCTAGATAGTGTACTATAGAGTATTGCTTGTTTCCTCTCATG
>NW_012268534.1:5203-6827 GCF_000151885.1 Dipodomys ordii
TTTTATTACTCTATTATCTTTAATTATACAAGAGTTTCAATTCTACAGATCAGTTTGTGAGTACAATGAATCTTCATCATTCCTCCTCATTTCTGCAAACCCCACCCATCCCCTCAATTTTCCTAGTTCCACTTTCATTTGTTTACCACCTGTCCTAACTTCATCCCCCAACCCTTGACACCTCAAGTACTGGCTTCCTAGTATTCATTTTGTGAGACTAGGAGTTAGTTGTTCAAAGAAGTTACACTATCAGAATTCTCCCCTACATATAGCATACTATAATCAATACATTCTGTCTACCTAATTTCGAAAAAGAGAGAAGAGACAGGGAACTTAAGAGAAGATGCATGAAGGGAAATTTAACATTTACATGACAGAATTTGGAGATAGGCTAGCTTTTAAATGATATATAAGAATGCTATTTAGGAATTATTGATCTCTGTAAATCTGATTATAATTATGTAAGTTAGATGATAGAGTAGATTAGATAGATGATAGAATTTATGAATTAAGTGATATTATATATGGGGCATCGACAGGAGAATGAGATTTTCTGTGGATCATAACCCAATGTTTAATTTTGTTTCCAAGAAGATATTTGACAAGATATTAATATAATTTTTCTTATCATAACTGGATGGTATGTGCTACTGATAACTAGACATAGAGTCTAGAGATACTGTTAGTATCCTAAAACTCACAGGACAATCACCTATTCCATGTACCTGTGCACTCTCCAGCAGACAGTTTTATTCAGTCTAAAAGGTTTTAAATTGCCAAGATGGAGAAACAATGAGTTATGGAAAAAACCATTTTGTTTTGTATTTTTCATGTCTAAATTATCCACAATAAAAATGAAACTAAATGAAAATTAGTTGGAGGCAAATTTTTAAAGTTGAACTTTGTCAAGTTGTTGGGAAAATGACCAGATAGGACAAATAGGATTGAACCGCAGGAGAATTCAGACACTGACAAGTATCAATTAGGAATCCAATTGAGGATGGTATTTTATCTAACTCTTTATTCCTGACAGCAAAACAAGCCCAAAGTATTCCTTTTTCTAGAGAAGCTCAGAGGTACATAGGCTCCAGGATAAGCAAATGAAATAAATGAAAATTTGAAATTTAAAAAAGATGTTTTAGGGAGTGATGATTCACTTAATCGATGATGTCTTTGGAAAGAATTCACTCAGCAACTGCTTTAAATACATCTCTCTCCTGCCTTGATTTGAATTGATTTGCACATATTTGACTAAGATGTAAATTTTCTTGAATCACGGAGTGTGAATCAAGTGTGACCAAAATACTTGGCTCAAAATGTGTTCAGTGCTTAAAGTGTTCAGCAAAAAATCACTTGGGCATCTTTAAGTATAGTTCTGTTAGGAGCTACTTTATAGTTGTGGGTATAGAAAGGTAATGTGTTTAAATAAAAAATTAATTGATTGAATTATTCTTTTTATACTAATGAAGGACAAGAAAAATATGAGTAACCAGGATAATTTGGGAGCACCAAGGAAGGATATCATTGGTAACTGAAGATATATATTGGAAGGTTTCAATTAGATTTCAATTAGATTGATTCATCAATGTGAGAGGCATTTATTCAAGAATTTGATTCACTTACT
>NW_012268534.1:18457-20848 GCF_000151885.1 Dipodomys ordii
TAGAAAGAGCTCATCTTCAGACTTCTGTGTACTCCAAGGTTAACACACTCACATACTCCAAGTTCAATATTCTTAATCTATTTATCATCCTGAATTAAGAAAAAAATCAATAATAGCTTTAGTTAAAGAAATAAAAGCTGTGGATTGAAGGGATCTGACTAGTTAGATCATAGTCTTTGGATGGATGAAAATGGTGTTTAGAGTTCTCGCTAGATTGTCATTCCAGATCTCCAGAGTTTCCTGGGACAAAATTCTATACAAAAATAATATTTCTCATGTTCTGTAGGAGTCCATGTGTTTTCATCCTCAGACAACTATGGCATAAATGTTAAAAGTAGATGAAGGTCCTAGGGTAAACCAATTAATATTTTTTGAGAAACACAAAATTCCCAGGGGAGATGCTGGTGGCCTTTTCTTCACAGCCTTCACCTCTCTTGTTAGAAAAGGTGAAACTTTGGAGGATCTGAGACCTTTTCCAGAAACTTCTAACATTTACTTTAGGAGAAAGTATGTTCTCTCAGTATGTCATCTTTGGAGCATCAAAAAACACAGCAGTAAAATAAAATCATCTTTTATCTTCTTAACAGAGAGAAAGAATAATGGCCAGTGACTGGGGGGTGTCACACAGAAGTAAGAGAATTCCATTGCTAGTAAATTAATTCCATTGCCAATAAATTAACCCTATCTTTAAAATAGCATATGATTATCATGATTATTTCCATTTAGTGACGATAAGGCAAGAAAAGAAATTAATAATCCTTAGGGGTGTAATATCTGCTGCTATACTGAATGGCAAGCTTTGTAACACTGCTTATCAAGAGGAATAGCTAAGACAATAAAAGAAGATTTCCTTTTACATTATGCGAGCATAGACTAAAAGTCATTAATGAAGAAAAGCTGCCAGCTCTAAGCCGCTATGGTACAATGCCATGCAAAGGGCAGAGCCAGACAAGCTGTCTGCAAAAGCACTGACCCTGTTAAACTTGCCAGTGAGTTCTTTCCTCACATGTAACCTGCAGCAAGATGAAAGCATGTACATTTCATCTTCTCCTCAATATGTCCACACTGAGTGTTCTGATGCCGAATGCTTCTTTGCGGTTTTTCTCTCGTAAGAATTAGGAAATGGTTTACTACATATTTTATCAAGGGAGATATTTCATAGTTCTTACAACTTTCTGACTATGGATGGATTATCTAGACCAATATGAGACCTTTTCCACAATCCATTAGATGTGCCTCGGATTCTTCAGATAACAACTTTCTAAGCACCTTTAATTTTCAGTTACCCTGCTTCCCTTTCCCTCTCTCCTTCCTTGCCTTGCTTTCTTATTCCCCTTCTTTCTTTTTCCTTCCCTTTCCTGAAAGAATGTCTCGTGTGAGGTGTGGGCCACTTATTACATAAATGGGCAGAGGCACAGAATATTGATCCATGATTTACCATGAGCAAAGAGATGATAAGAACATTGTAGGATTAAGGCCTAAGATAGCTCACTTTTCCTACTGCATTAAATATTTGTTATAATAAGATAGTATACCTTGAATTAAACTTCAACAATGTAAAAGCATATTTTTGAACTCTGTATGTCAATTGTGCTATAATCAGAACTTTTTAATTTCTGTGTTCGTATAAATGTGGCTGCCTACTTTAGCAAAAGAAGAACACGTGAAATTATGACAACACACTGCCCCAGCCATTTATCTAGGCAAGCTTGGGAAAATATAAAATATAGAATATAATTGCTTTCACATTCCATCCCTGAACTAGAAAATTCAAATAATTAGAGGTTGTAGACAAATGGACTTACATGAGAAAGCTGTTTTGGATGTCACATGTCTCCATCTGTTTGTTACTGTCCAGTCAAAATTAGTTGCTGAGAAATAGGACCTGCAGTAGAATCTATATACAAGGTATTCATTGAAGGAGGAATGGGTATCAATATAAAGCAGAGTGCTGTGCAACAAAGCAGCTATCCAAATTTATGTTTTCAGAAGAACTGTACCCCAGACTTGATTCTACTGCACTCTCTGGCACATGAATTACACCACAGATCTAAGGATAAACGTTGTTAGGGTTTCAACACTAGCCATTGGAACTAGTGGTGTGTGTGTGTGTGTGTGTGTGTGTGTGTGTGTGTGTGTATGAATAAGGTATAATCTGAAGTTTCCAGTAATCACCACTAAGCCTCCAAAGAAAAATGCCAGGGAATACGATGAGCATTCAACACTGCAACAGCTGAGAGGTAGGCTAACTATGCTAGCCAATGAGATTTGCATACCTGTGAACCGCATTTACTATAGGAACATCTTTAAAATCATTTTGACTTGAGAATGATTAGTTGTTTAAAGTTCTCAAGAAGTGCGCACATGTGATGCAGAAAAAGTTAAATACTA
>NW_012268535.1:0-1462 GCF_000151885.1 Dipodomys ordii
AACAAAGGAGGAGGCTACAATGCTTGATAAGAAATGTACTCATTATCTTGCCCATGTAATTGTAACCCCTCTGTACAGTATTTTCACAATAAAAAAAGAAGAAGCTGAGATCTGAGGATGCCCAGTTTAGGCAGTAAAGTCTTTGAGACTCTTATCTCCAGTTAACTACCAAAAAAGCTGTGACTTAAGTAGTAGAGTGATAGCCTTGAGCACAAAAGCCCAGGGACAGTGCCCAGCCCAGAGTTCAAGCTACACACAAAAGAAAGTAGTGTCTTGAGACTTTTCTATCCAGGTTGGCCTTTAATTGCAATTCTTCTGATGTCAACCTCTCACATAGCTAATGTAACAGGTGCCTGCCAGGATCCTCAGCAGTTCATTGACTTTGAACTGTGGTCCTCACCATCTTAGCATTCTAACTGGCTAGTATTACAGGTATAGACACTGGTGCCAGGTAGGGCACTAGTTGAGTTTGGGGTCCTGTGTTCCATCATATGCATGGACTTGGAAGCACTCTGTAAAGTACTTTTTTTTGGGGGGGGGGTCTGGTCGTGGGGCCTGAACTCTGGGCCTGGGCGCTGTCCCTCAGCTCTTCAGCTCAAGGCTAGCACTCTACCACTTGAGCCATAGCACCACTTCTGGCTTTTTTTTTTCTGCTTATGTGGTGCATCATGCATGCAAGGCAAGCACTCTACCACTGATCCACCTTCTCAGCCCCTGTAAAGTACTTATTGTATCCACCTTCAGGTGATCCCAAGCAGGACCTCGCTTATGAACGTCAGTATGAACAGCAGACCTATCAGGTGATTCCTGAAGTGATCAAAAACTTCATCCAGTATTTCCATAAAACCGTCTCGGATTTGATTGACCAGAAGGTGTATGAGCTGCAGGCCAGTCGTGTCTCCAGTGATGTCATTGACCAGAAGGTGTATGAGATCCAGGACATCTACGAGAACAGGTGTGACTGCTGGCTGAAACTGCCTCTTTCTGGGTGGGCCTGGTTGTGATATGCAGTAGCCGCAGAGGGAAAGTGCAATGAGAGCTTAGTTGGGATCTTTGTGATTCCGTGGGGCTAGGGCCATGGTACTTAGGTGGACTTGGTATCTTCAGAAACTACACAGTCCTAGAATAATATCCCAATTACTGAAATAATAGTAATTGGTGTATGTTATTAGTATAGATCAAGCAGTTTTTCAAGTTTTAGACGAGGATATTTATATACTCATAGTTTTTTGGGGGCCCGAGGTCCAAATCTAAACATGAAGTGCATTTGTGTTTCAATTGTCCAGTCTGAAGGTGATTGATTTATATGGTGGGTTTTCTTATTTGTGTGTTTGTTTTCTGTTGATCCATGGGACTGGACTCAGGGCCTAAGCAATGTCCCTGACTTTTTTTTTGGGGGGGGGGGTCCTGTCAGGGCGCCTGAACGCTGGGCCTGGGCGCTGTCCCTCAGCTCTTCAGCTCA
>NW_012268535.1:4637-7801 GCF_000151885.1 Dipodomys ordii
TTTTTTGCTCAAGACTGGCATTGTACCACTTTGAGCCATAGTGCTACTTCTGGTTTTCTGGTGGTTAATTGGAGATAAGAATTTCACAGACTTTTCTGCCCAGGCTATCTTTGAATCATGATCCCCTCAGATCTTAGCCTCCTGAGTAGCTAGGATTACTGGCTGAGCCACCAGTGCCCAGCAGCTAAGGGATTCTTATTTCTAATTAACCACCAAAAAGTTGAAAGTGGCTCAAGTGGTAGAGTACCAGTTGTGAGTGGAAAAAACTGAGTGAACACAAGTCCCCTGCCCCGAAGATTCAGGTGAGGTTGACAATACAAATGAGAGATTAATTTTCTCTTTTATATTACCTTGTAGCATAAACATAAAAGATGGGGATTGAGAACGTAGCTCAGTGGTAGAGTGCTTGCCTTGCATGCATGAGGCCTTGGGTTCAATTCCCCAGCACCACATAATCAGAAAAAGCCAGAAGTGGTGCTGTGTCTCAAGTGGTAGAGTGCTGGCCTTGAGCTGAAGAGCTGAGGGACAGGGCTCAGGCCCAGAGAGAGTTGAAGTCCCACAGTGGACGCCCCAAAAAACAAACAAATAAACATGAAGGATGTTGTTTAGTCTCTAAAATAACCTTTATCCCTCCACCATCTCTTTCAGATGCTGTATTCCTGATTTTGTACAAAGAGTTATACTACAGGCACATATATGCCAAAGTCAGCGTGAGTATTTTCTTTAGTTGTTAACACTTTTATTCTGTGTCATTTTCATTTCTAGAACATGTCAGTAGCTTACATTGGTTCTAGGTCCAAAATTGTTTGCAGCTGGGTGTTGGTAGCTCATGCCTTTTTTTTTTTTTTTTTGGTTAGTCGTGGGTCTTGAACTCTGGACTTCGGTACTACCCCTCAACTCTTCAGCTCAAGGCAAGCGCTCTACCTCTTGAGCTAGAGAGCCACTTCCGGTTTTCTAGTGGTTTATTGGAGATAAAAGTCTCAAGGACTTTCCTGCCCCGGGCTGGCCTCTGTGTAGCTAGGATTACAGGCGTTAGCCACCGGTGCAGACTAGCTCTTGCCTTTAATCCTAGCTACTCAGAGGGTGAGAGCTAAGGATCCTGGTTTGAAGCAAGTCCAGGTAGAAAAGTCCAAGAGATTCATCTTCATTTAACCAGCAAAAAACCAGAAGTGGAGGTTTGGCTTAAGTGGTACAGAGCATCAACCTTGAACAAAAAAGGCAAACAAGGGGCTGAGAAGGTGGCTCAGTGGTAGAGTGCTTGTCTTGAATGCATGAGGGCCTGAGTTTGATTCCTCAGCACCACATAAGCAGAAAAAGCCGGAAGTGGCGCTGTGGCTCAAGTGGTAGAGCGCTAGCCTTGAGCTGAAGAGCTGAGGGACAGCGCCCAGGCCCAGAGTTCAGGCCCCACGATGGGCAAAAAAAAGCCAAACAAGGTTATGATTCCCTGAGTTGAAGCCTCAGTACTGTCAGGAACACGCTCAAGGAATGATTTCCCAGAAAGCTGGTATCTGAAGTCTGTAGTCTTTTCTGTGTAATCCATTCTCACAGTTTTCCTTGACAGGACATGGACCACCATGCATCATGTTACAAGCAGCCATTCTACTCTTGCCTCCAGACACCTTCAGTTGCATTTGCTTAGGTTGATTTTTCTTTTTCACTTCTTTGTGAGCCTCTTCCTCTCTCAAATGTGTGTAGCAGCATCACTGCAGGTCAGGCATGGTGCTAGGTACTTGGCACACTTCTATTGATATCTCTTGATCCTTTGCTATCCTGTTACTTGGTTATGAATGTGAAGATGCTGGGTACCTGTGGCTCACAATTGCTATCTTAGCCACTCAGGAGGCTGACACCTGGAGGATTGTGATTTGAAGCCATTTTCCGTTGGTGTTCTTCCTGAGACCCTGTTCCCCCTGTTTCACCTGATTTGTGTGCCCTTTGTCCAGACATGAGTTAAGCTTGAGTTAAGATCTGTGGTCATGTGATTCAGTGTTCAGTGCCCCTCTGTTGTAGTGTTTCCTTGCTGTCTTCCCTTACCTCCTTAGTTCTCTCATAGCACGAGCAAGCGGATGTCAGTTCTCAGTCATCGTGGTAGACTGTGGGTCAAGCACATTTAGTATCTGTGACCTGATGTCTCTGTTCTCTCTACAGGGAGGACCCTCCTTAGAACAGAGATTTGAGTCCTATTACAACTACTGCAATCTCTTCAACTACATTCTTAGTAAGTCTGATATGTGGCCAAGAGTAGAGATAGAGGTAAAGCTATGATGTGGGCCTTCTACTCTTTTTAGCAGATTTTAATTTGTGGGTGGAAAGACGGGAGGTCTTATGATTCCTAGTGCTTTAGAGAAATTCCAGAGCATTCTGTAGCCTTGCTAAATGAGCTAAGTCATTGCTTTGAGACTGACTTCTCTGATCTGCACAGATGCTGATGGGCCTGCTCCTCTTGAACTGCCCAACCAGTGGCTGTGGGACATCATCGATGAGTTCATCTACCAGGTATCTGTCAGCTAGAGCAACCAGTACCACATGCAGAGTGGGCCAGGTGCTGGTGGCTCATGCCTGTGATTCTAGCTATATGGGAGACTGAGTTCTGGAGGACTCTGGTTTGTGGCTAGCCTGAGCAGAAAAGTCCATGAGATATCTTTTAACCAAGAACCTAGCACAGGCTGAAAAAGCTTCAAAACTCTTGGGTGGAAGGAAATGGTGTATTGATGCACACCTGTCATCTCAGCTGTGGTGGGAAGTCAAAAGTAGGAAGATGACAGTCCAAGTTAGAAGCAAAACCGTCAACTGGGTGCTGTTGGCTCACGCCTGTAATCCTAGCTACTCAGGAGGCTGAGACCTGAGGATCATGGTTTGAAGCCAGCCTGGACAGGAAAGTCCATGAGACTCTTATCTCCAGTTAACTGCCAAAAAACCAGAAATGGAGTGTGGCTCAAAGCTGTAGAATGCCAGCCTTGAGCAGAAAAGTTCAGATAGCACCGAGGCTCTTGAGTTCAAGCCCCTTGACCAACCATCACCCCATTCCACCCTCCCCCCCCAAAAAAAAAAGATATATTTTTGGGGCTGGGAAGGTTGCTCAGTGGTAGAGTGCGTACCTTGCATGCTTGAGGCCCTGGGTTCAATTCCTCAGCACCACATAAGCAAAAAGAAAAAAGCCGGAA
>NW_012268536.1:0-2482 GCF_000151885.1 Dipodomys ordii
AAAAAAAATCAAATAAAAATATTTAATATATCTGTAAGGAAGCACAAATTGAAGCAAATACTGGAAGAATTCAAATGGAGAAGAATGTGTTTGTCCTATTTAACATGGATAAGTAAGTGTGGTAGGACACTTCCTGACCTCACCTCATAAGGAATCTGGGGCACTTATGAACTTAATAACCAATATTGGGCTGAATGGTTATGATTGTCCTAGTTAATATTGGACTACTTAGTTAAGATATGACAAGAAATTTCATAGTATTTTTTGACTTCTTAAAAAATAGAAAATAAACTCATCTTGGAATCTTTTTCAACTTGCCGATTATATTGTACTCTTAAATGAATTATTGTATAAATGAGTGTATGAGCATATTTGGGTAGGTGATTGGGTTCTTTAAACATAATTCACATCTCTCCAAGACCTGATGAGCACACAATAAATAACAACGGCGTGGAAAAGTGGTTTCAGTGTGGACAGATCTGTGGAAATAATCATAATTCAATGGACAGATTTATTGCCATTCTGCTTAAGTAGTATAGTTTCTAGACGTGAGAAAGGGATGTTTTGATGTTTATTCTTTGTCTTCTTTCACAGTCAAATCTTGCTGGATGGCTGCTGAACCATCACCTTCTGATAATAGAAGTGAATATTAGGGATCATACAGGAAGTATGCTGCCTGTATTATTTTAAATGAAATATATTCTTTCCTAAAGCACTCTGGGCTTAAGATGCCACTGTGCTGAACACTAATTCAGCAAGTAAGCAGGCAGGATTTACGGATAGACCATCGTGTTTAGAACACTGCATTTAATTGGTCAGCAGATAGAAGGCAGTTCTATTCCATACATTTTCAAACCACAATAGTATGAAAAGAGAGCATTGTAATAATACGCAACATAATAGTTATCTTAAGACAGATACTGCCATGTAAAACATATTTAATACCTGTATTATGATTATACTAGTGTGGTAAGGCAATATATTACTAGAAGCAATTACAGCTTATAATACATATCCGTGGAGACTTTAAATGAACAGGATTAGCAGAAGAACAGAGTGGATGTCTGTGTCAATGTGTAGAGGATGAACTGTATTTGCTTGTATAGAGAGAGAGGAAAGTAGGAGTTTCACATAAGAGATTAAAGAAAGGTGACATATTCCTGTGTGTAGCACTTTGACTTTTCAACAATAAAAATCATTCTAAAGAAGTAAAGTTTTCAAGTGAAGAATGAAAGACAATTTTTTTTCTAGGGAAAAATTCTGTAGTAAAGGAATGTTTGTCAGTATAATACTTAAGATGAGAATATTAATAATAGAGCTCTCACAAAACAGAGGCAGAGTACTTTACCTTCCAATAGTATGTAAAGATGAGAGTTTGAAGTTGGAATTTTCATCAGTACTTTCTCTATCTCTAGGAGTTGGAGAATAAAATCAAGGAGAGCATTAAAGATAACAACAGTGTGAGAGCTTATCTTGTTTTTAATAAAATTACTGACACCCTAAAAGAAAAGAAGTCATTCTTCCAGGAAAGCTAGCTAGCAAATCAAAATAAGTTTAACGTGCATAGAAATGTTAAAAGATTGTCATTGTTTTATTTACTCCAAAAGGTCAACAATGACTTATACTTGTAGAATGTATTTGCTTAGCTATGCAGTCTGTCCAGGATGAGTTTTAAACAATCACCAGCCAGATGAGTCAGCTTAGAATATAATAGTTTCAGCCTTGGCAAATTCTGAGCTATGGCCTCTTGGACCTCCTACTGTACAAGAACACCACCTACTCATGCCCAGCGAATTCAGTCACCCTGGCTGGCAAATAACCACGTTAGGAGAACATTGCCCTTGGGTGTACAAGGAAGATTCAAGTTTGTAGACATTTTATACTTACAATTAAACAGATATATACATTACCTACAAAAGGAAAACTGCAAACAGAATAAAATGAACTAAACAACTGTGAGGAAACAGAAAATGTCTTTTATAAAGCTGAGTTTAAAAAAAACACACTCAGGTAGAGTTCCCTTGCCTTAAACACTTAGAAAGGTACTGGAGAAATCACTAATCCTGAAAATTCCATACTATTTAGGGTAAAAAATATTAATTTAGTCTTGAGGTCCAAACAGGTACTTCATATCTGTAACATTACACTGCTTATAAACATTATATGCTTTTGAGTTTCTTCACATTTCTTCATATTCGTATGTGAGGTGGTTTATATGGTTTCATATTATTATCATAGTAGAATATATATATATATTATAAATTTATAAACCTTAACCTATATATATGAATAATATGTTAATGACATATATTACATAGTATATAGATTCATAAAGTAAGATAGATTTTTAGTTTGAAATTTTGATCATTTTATGAAGTAGGGCAAGACCCTATATTCATGTGAAATAAATTTTTGAAATTTTTGTAGTGAACAAGAGTACAGTGGCAATCAAATAATATAAAGTTACAGCAAATGTCTGGGT
>NW_012268536.1:7697-8834 GCF_000151885.1 Dipodomys ordii
TAAGCCATGGTGCCACTTCCAGTTTTCTGGTTGTTAATTGGAGGTCAGAGTCTCACGGAATTTTCTGGGCTGGCTTTGAACCGCAATCCTCAAATCTCAGCCTCCTTAGTAGCTAGGATTACAGGCATGAGCCACTGGTTCCTGGCAATAAGTAATTCTTGTTAGCAGAATTATGGACACGTAAACTTGTTATTTTACATAAAGATAAACTACATAGATACTTGTATACATATATTCTGTCTTATGTATTGTGCCAATCAGATTTCATTTCCTTTTTTTTTGTTTGCAAAACAGTTTGAAATAGGTCTTACTTCTCTTCTTGTTTCAGAGACTTCTAGGGTTTAAGTAATGTGCCCTCAATGTCACATGATGCATTGTTCAGGTCTGATTGATTTCAAAGCCATACTTTTTTTACTGTAAAAATATTGTACAGAGGGGTTACAGTTACATGACTAAGTTACATTTCCTCTTAAGCATTGTTACCTCCTCCTTTGTGTTTCCCCTACCATCCCTTCCTACCTTACCTCCCTTCTTCCCCCCTACCCCCTAAGTTGTAAAGTTCGTTTTCAACATAGTGTCTTGTACATCTAATTGTTACAATGGGTCAACCTGTATCCTTATTTTAGCAGTTTGTTATTTCCCTTCCCATCCCCAAATTAGAAAAAATGTAAATACAAGATGCATGGCACTGGAATTAAAGCCATGGTTTTTAAGCAGAATGAGGTATTATCCTTATTTTGTGGAATATCAATTATATGGCCAGTGTCTCATATACATTATTTCTGTTTTATACAATGCTCCACTCACGGAAGGAGAACCGAAAGTCCAGCAAGTATAAAGATTACATACAAAACTATATCACTGCAGCAGATGATTGGACCTTGGATGGATTTTTCTTTTAACTTCTTATTATATAAGAATTGAAATATAGGTAAGATAAGCTTTCGAAAATATTCATAATCTCAATGACGTTGTTTCCTAAAAGTGACACTAACAAACCTGAAATTAAGAATATGATAAAAATGGCCATGGCAAGTGCATCATAACTGCAAAGGTTTAACAATGTCCTAGATGATTTAAATGTAAAGACTGATATTCCAAATGAAGGACCTGAGCCCTGGTAAAGACGGGGTTGAT
>NW_012268536.1:13834-17155 GCF_000151885.1 Dipodomys ordii
TCAGGATAAATGTCTCTGATTTTTCTTGCTGAGCTGGTCTTAAACTGAGGTCCATAGATCTCCGTTCCTGACTATCTGGAATTACATGTGTGATTCACTGGTACCTCTCTCACCTTCTATTTTTGTGCCCTACTCAGTCCATACAATGAGGGGTGGAATCTACATAAAATCCTGATGTAATCATTTTTTAATGAATTAATTTTAAATATAATACACACACAAAAAAATTTTCTTTGGCAGTTAACTATCAATTTGTTATCTTTCTCATTTTTACAGTTGTGACTAACAAATGCTTTTTTTTTATCTTTTCTTCCATACCTACTTGTGATCACTTTGGAAAGTAAATTGAGTATATTAGACTTCCTTGAGAATTGTATTTACATTTGCATCTCTCATATTAGATAAAGTAAAATATTGATGACGCTTATACATTCATTTATTTAACATTCCAAATGCTAATCCTCTGGCAGATCACATCCAAAGTGCTGAGTGTATCCATCTACTGAGATGAACTCAAAGTAGATCTAAGATTTCCAGTATAGTTGCAAAGAGAAGGAAAGGCACATGAGAATATACGTGTTTTGTTACAGATTGAAGCACACATAGAATGATCATTTCTATTTCCTACTAGGTTTTCAGAGTAGAAATTTTACCAAAATAGCTTCCTGAAACATATTCAAAAGTAAAAGTAATGCTCAGTAGTTCAATAAAAGTAGCAAGTATATCCCGAAGGAGTAAATTGCATCATTTCCACTCTATAAGTCTCAAGCTTGTTACAGGAGTAAGTCATAATACCCCTTACCATATAACTGTAGTGTTTTACCATAGAGTATGGGGAGCTTATTCTCTGTCATAGAGACTTGGAATTTGATTGTCTGACTTTCACGTTTGTATCTCTGGTCTGAGATTTTTTTCATGTAAATTATGATACACTCCCCATCACCTTCAATTCTCCTTTCCACTTAAAAGTCTATGCCTGTTAAACTGTAATTTCTGACTCAGGAGGAAAGTAAACTCATCCATTTAATCCATAACTTACATCGATACTAAGGTTGATAAAATCTCACCAGTGTATATGGACAATTTTAGGTTTGTAAAGCCCAATGTT
The DNA here is from genome assembly GCF_000151885.1 of Dipodomys ordii. Taxonomy (NCBI): domain Eukaryota; kingdom Metazoa; phylum Chordata; class Mammalia; order Rodentia; family Heteromyidae; genus Dipodomys; species Dipodomys ordii. The sequence continues at coordinate 14,943 of NW_012268536.1, forward strand.
TAGACATAGTTTACCATACAGAATTATTTGAAGAAAGCTGATTAATATAGACAGAGAAAACATGAAGTATAGAAGTAGAGCAATGTAAAAAAATGATTGTGGAATGTCTAAAGGCTTCAAGTAACCTAAAAGAAGAAACCTTGGGTCTTGAATTGTGTGAGAAAATTTGCAGTGAGTAAAACCTAACTAATGACATACAAGAATATTTGTGATCTGAATAATTGCAAACTTATTGATAGGGTGTGTTATTAGGATACTAAAGATAACATAGAGAATAAAATAAGCTGAAAGACCAGCAATGATACAGAGAGAGTTACCATAGTGAGATATAATAAAGGTTTTACTTAATCCTAAATAGAAGTAGTTGCAATTTATGAATAGAGTGAATAGTGATTAACTGTTTAGAACCAACAGGATCTTCTAAATAACTTGGAAACACTGAGGATTAAGAGAAGTTGATTAAGGTACTAAGTGAAGCTTTTGTCAGGATATGGGCTATACAAAATCATCAGATTTGGATAGCTTTAAAAGAAATTTAAGTTGAGATAAATTACGGATGTGTAAGTAGAAATTTTGTTTTCGAGAATGAGATATGTGAATTTGAGGATAAGGAGTAATTGCCAGGATGGAAAAGTAGGTAAACAATTTATCAACCTATAGATCTGACTTGTAAGCCTATCCTAGAAGAAAATACAGGCAGACAGATAGACAGATGGATGGATAGATAGATAGATAGATAGATAGATAGATAGATAGATAGATAGATAGATAGATAGATAGATAGATAGATAGATAAATAGATAGATAGATAGATAGACACATACATGCATACATACATATATACATGCATATACATATACACATTCATATATATATACACACATTCATATATGCATGGCTACAAAGAAGATGGCATAGGTAGAACATTAGTTTGGAAATAGGAAAAAATTATCACCAAGAAAACTGAATGTAATTATCTACAGAATAAATAAAATGTTGTAGCATTACATAACCTTAGAAACAGAAAGAAAAAAGTTTATACTAAATATTGGGAAACAGTATTTGAAAGCAATGGAATGTTGTTAAGGGGAGAAGGATACATAAATGAAGAGAAGAGGGAATAAAGTAAAAATATTGCTTTGTAGCCTACAAAATTTAACAGAAGGGAGGGAAGGGTTGTGTTGGGAGGGATTATTGAGAATGTAGAAAAGGGGTGACATTGATCAAGACACATTATATTCATAAATGTTCTTGAATGACAACTTCTGCAGCTACTTAAACACAATAAAAAGTATTTAAAAAGTTGGAAAGCAACGATATTAAGCAAGTACATAACTAACAGGAAAACACTGACAACTTATCTTTGAGTTTGTCTATTAAAATGTTGTTAACATTTGGGGCTAGAGGAGTTTGAGCACGGTAATACCTTTTAACGTAAGACTAGCACTAATGTCTCATATCAGTAATCTCAGATACTCAGGTTTCTGAGAAACCAAGACAGTACTTTAAAGCCAAGTGATGCAGTAAAGTCTGTAAAATTCTGTCTCGAAACAACCAGCAAAAATGCTTTAATAGAAGTGTGTCTCAAGTGGTAGAGTGTCATCATCAGCTGCACTGGACATTGACCAAAATGATCTAAACAACAGCACATGGGAGGAAGGGAACAAATGGGAAAGAGGGAACAGCTGATGTTATGCAAAAGAAAGAAAATGTACATATGACCCAATGTGGAAGAAATAACTGTATCGCAAAGCTCATAGAACTCATAAATGCTATAGACCATGATAGACAATTTGCACCATGAAAGTTAGAATGTGTTTGTAACTTTAACTAAGCATCTGTTCTTTTGTAGAAGGATTTTAAAGAAAACCAATAAAATGCATGTAAGCCAAAAAAAAAAAAAGATTCTGTCTCCAGGCAACCAGCAAAATGCTGGGCTAGAAGTGTCTCTCAAGTGGTAGAGTGTCATCATCAATATAAACTGAGCAAAAATGGGAGATCCTATGTTCAAGCTCCAATACCAACACAAAATAATAATCATATAAAGTCAGACTGAAATCAATTTAGGAGAAAATAGACATCTCATTATCTCTTCACATAGTCTTCCCACTTTGTATCCTGATTTCTTCTGCTAGGGACACCAGACATTCTAATTAGGGGCTATACTAATAAGTCCATTTTACAATAATTATCTCTTGTTGTTGATTTTTTTT
>NW_012268537.1:0-297 GCF_000151885.1 Dipodomys ordii
TCACAATTTGTTTCTATTGAGTATGTTAATTAGTAAAGTGCAGCTAGCTGCTTGAGCAGTAAATAACTAATATTTGGAGCCTTTGAAGTATGACCCGTGCACTCTTGATTACATATGGGATGACCATCTCTAACACTGATGGTAGAGCTACAAACGTAGTATATACTGTATATATACACTGCACGGATGATACTGAGGTTGTTTAAATTTTTTTTTTTTTTGGGTCCGGTCATGGGGCCTGAACTCTGTGCCTGGGCGCTGTCCCTCAGCTCTTCAGCTCAAGGCTAGCGCTCTACC
>NW_012268537.1:347-677 GCF_000151885.1 Dipodomys ordii
TTTTTTGCTTATGTGGTGCTGAGGAATCGAACCCAGGGCCTCAGGCATGCAAGGCAAGCGCTCTACCACTGAGCCACCTTCCCAGCCCAGGTTGTTTAAATTGTATGTTGTATAACAGCTGGCTTGGAAAACCATACTGGGAAAGCTTTGTAGATGACAGAGGTGTGAACTACACATGCTCTCTCAGCCTGCCATGCTGAGAGAGCAGTGTATGCAACATGTAAGCCAGCTATCCTGTGCCTGTAAGAAACGGCAAGGAGCCAGGAGGTGGTGGCTCACACCCATAATCCTAGCTAACTCAGGAGGCTGAGATTTAAGGATTGCAGTTCA
>NW_012268537.1:2057-3933 GCF_000151885.1 Dipodomys ordii
GATGTCTAGGAAGGTAACACTGGAGCTAATAGAGAAGAAAGGGTGATGATGGCCAGGTAGAAACTTCCATGAAAGAAGGAAGTGAGCGTAGGGAGGGGAATCTGCCATGTCTGGGAGATGTGCAATGTTGGATAGCCAGAAATGAGGTCTCTAGACACATTGATGAGGACCCTGTGTGGAAGCTGAACTTTCATCCTGTAAACAATAGAGAACACAGAGATTCTTAAAAAGTTATTAACTATTGAGATAAACAAACAAAAAGTACACATGTTTATGGTGTACAATATGACATTTTGAAATATGTATACACTGTAGAATGGCTGAATTGAGCTAATTAATGTGAGGTTATTAACATATCATCTCACATATTTAAGATTTGTGTGTGTCCTTTTGGTACCCTTAATATCTACTCTCAATAATTTTCAAGAATATATATATATATATATATATATATATATATTGTGTGTGTGTGTGTGTGAGAGAGAGAGAGAGAGTGTATGTGTGTTGATAATGGGGGCTTGAACTCAGGGCCTCATACTCTTGCTTGACTCTTAAGGCCAAAGCTCTACCACTTGAGCCACATTCTACTTTTGAAATTTTACTGGTTAATTGGAGGTAAGAATCGCACAATTTTGTCTGCCCAGACTGGCTTCAAATTGCAATCCCTTCCCCCCCTGAGTAGCTAGGATTACAGGTGTGAGCCATGATACCTGAGAAGAATACATTGATATTTATTGGAGTCAACCACAAGGTAAACTCTGTAGTTAAATAGTTTTCCTCTTCTCTAACTGAAATTTTGTATCATTGGCCCAACATTTTTACCCCCTGCCTCTGGCAATCATGTTTCCATATCTCTGGTTCTGGGACTTCAGTTTTGTTAAATTCCATAGAAGTGAGATTCAATGTTGATAGTCTCCTGGAGTGACAGATCTAACTTGTTCTTCTGATCTCTGGGGTCTCAGAGGTAGAGACTAGAGGAGGTCTGGCAGAGTCTAGGCAAGAAACAGAGAACCTCAGATCAGAGGGGAGGTTTGGTGGAGGTTTGGAGGTTTAGAGGAACAAAACCCTGTTGACATTTGATAGAAGTCTTTAATTCATGTGCTTCAGACAAGAAGTACACTTGGAGTATGCAGAGAAAGGTCAGGGTGAGATTTCCAGAAGGTAGAATGAAACCAAATGTAGTGATGATGACAAATACTCATCAAGCATTTGCTATATGACAGAGCTGTTCAAAGGGTGACATTCACCCAATGAATGTCACTGCCTAGAACTGTCCTATGAAGTGGGCCCTGCCTGGTTCATTGCTCACCTCCTCAGATTCTCTGAGCCCAGATGATGACTAGATGAGCTTGCTTGGAGAATTCTCCAGCCCCTCCTCCATGGTATTCATGGTGTCTGCACACCTGTCTCCTAGAACTGACCTAATCCAGGGACCTTAGATAAACTTTTCTAGAAAAGAAGGGCAAGGAGGAAGTCAACCCAGAGCCAGGCCTGTCAGAGCTCAGAGTTGGGTGGTCAGACTATATTCCAGGTACATGCCGAGACGCTCCCTCCGTACCCTCTAGGACTAAAGCTAAGGAAAAAGAACATTCTAGAAATGATGATCCTACAGAAGATAGGTGGGGACAGGCCAGCTATTTCACAATATCACATGGTAGTCAAGTTGCTCTGCTAGCAGGATCTTTCTCTCTCCAGAATTTCATCATTGCTGTGGAAAGCAAGGTTTTAAGGACCCTGTGAGTCTGGCTGGTCCTATGTCAATCTCCCCTTGTACATGATCAGATCCAGGGACAAGCCACATGCTCTCTTTCCTATCCCTCAGGGTTGTAAGGTTGCCAGAAACAAGATAACTCTCCACAAGAAAATGACACCAACC
>NW_012268538.1:0-994 GCF_000151885.1 Dipodomys ordii
TGGCAGATGGATCAGTGGACGGGTGACTGGTGGTATATCAGTGGACGGGTGACGGGTGACTGGTGGTGGATCAGTGGACGGGTGACGGGTGACTGTTGGTGGATCAGTGGACAGGTGACAGGTGACTGGTGGTGGATCAGTGGACGGGTGACAGGTGACTGGTGGTGGATCAGTGGACGGGTGACAGGTGACTGGTGGTGGATCAGTGGATATGTGACAGGTGACTGGTGGTGGATCAGTGGATATGTGACAGGTGACTGGTGGTAGATCAGTGGATATGTGACAGGTGACTGGTGGTGGATCAGTGGACGGGTGACAGGTGACTGGTGGTGGATCAGTGGATGAGTGACAGGTGACTGGTGGTATATCAGTGGACAGGTGACGGGTGACTGGTGGTAGATCAGTGGACGGGTGACGGGTGACTGTTGGTAGATCAGTGGACGGGTGACGGGTGACTGGTGGTGGATCAGTGGACGGGTGACGGGTGACTGGTGGTGGATCAGTGGACGGGTGACGGGTGACTGGTGGTGGATCAGTGGACGGGTGACGGGTGACTGGTGGTGGATCAGTGGATGACTGGTGGTGGATCAGTGGACGGGTGACGGGTGACTGTTGGTGGATCAGTGGATGGGTGACGGGTGACTGGTGGTGGATCAGTGGATATGTGACGGGTGACTGGTGGTATATCAGTGGACGGGTGATGGGTGACTGGTGGTGGATCAGTGACGGGTGACGGGTGACTGTTGGTGGATCAGTGGACAGGTGACGGGTGACTGGTGGTAGATCAGTGGATGGGTGATGGGTGACTGGTGGTGGATCAGTGGACGGGTGACAGGTGACTGGTGGTGGATCAGTGGACGGGTGACGGGTGACTGGTGGTATATCAGTGGACGGGTGATGGGTGACTGGTGGTGGATCAGTGGACGGGTGACGGGTGACTGGTGGTGGATCAGTGGACGGGTGACAGGTGACTGGTGGTAGATCAGTGGATGGG
>NW_012268538.1:4329-5416 GCF_000151885.1 Dipodomys ordii
TGAGGCCTCACCCCTGCTCTGCGAGGAGGGGCGGGCCCGTGAGGCCTCACCCCTGCTCTGCGAGGAGGGGCGGGCCCGTGAGGCCTCACCCCTGCCCTGCGGGGGAGGGGCGAGCTGGTGAAGTTGGTGAGGCCTCACCCCTGCCCTGCGAGGAGGGGCGCCACTTCCGCAACCCAGCTGCGTCCTCCCAGTGGGCCAACGTCGGAGACACGGAAGGTGGCAAAGAGGACGCGGCGAGATGGCCAGGCAGAACACAGAGTGAGAGTGGAGCCGCCACAGCTGAGGCGGCATATGAGAGCTCAGCGAGGACCACGCGCCCGCAGACGTCCAACCTGCGTCTCCGTCGCACCTGCCAGAGTGCAGAGCGAAGACTCATCCGGGAAGGCAACTTCATAACAGCGAAGCAGCCAGTTAATTTGAAGCTCACAATAACTGTAAAGAACCCAAACCTCCAAATCGTGTGCTTCACAAGAGAAGCCGCAGAGACTGACGGGGCAGGGAGAGGCAAAGGGACCGTCCTGCGGGCTCACACGCCTCTCAGCCGGTGGCCAGCGGCCAGCGGGGAGGCCAGCGGGGAGGCCAGCGGGGAGGCCAGCGGGGAGGCCAGCGGGGAGGCCAGCGGCGGAGCATGCCCCAACGCCGGCGCAACGGCGGTTGCACTTTCTCAGGTGGCCACAAGCCTCCCCAAGTTCACGCTCACTCTTGACAGCAAGTCTTAACGAATATGAAAACTAAAACCACATAAACCACGTTCTCCAAACAACAGTAGGACTGAGTTATCTGGGACGTTTCCAAGTGTATGAAAACCAACACAAGAAGCCAAGCTGAATGCTGAAAGGACTTTGAATTTCACCAAGTGAAAACCAAAAGCTGTGGCTCCGGGCCCAGCGGGACGGGTGACACCGTTTGACCGTCTGCCTGTGGGGCACCAAGCCTGGGCTGGAGACGGAGCGCTGTTCAGGCCTGCGGCAGCATGTCCACACTGCCGGACCACGGCCTGGCATGAGGCTGGAGGGGGGAGGATGGGAACAAGTGGAGCTGGGCCAGGGGAGGGAGGCCGGGGGAGGGAGGCTGGGGGAGGGAGGCC
>NW_012268539.1:0-1068 GCF_000151885.1 Dipodomys ordii
TGATATATCTTCAGGATTTTTTGCCAATAACAACTTCAACCTAGCATTGCATGATCCTTCCTGTGGTGGACAGAACCTCAGCGTTGACAGTGCCTGCAGTATGCATGCAGTGCACATGTGCACTTGAGTACACACACACATACTCACACATACACAATACACACAGACACACACACACACACACACACACACACACACACTGGCCACGGCCAAGAGCACACGCTGTACCAGTGCCCAGCTCTGAGTGACTGACCCTGACATGGGACCCAAAGGGCAATTGTCTGACTGAATGGAGCCTCTTATTAAAAATTAATTTCTGTCAAACCAGATTACATATGAACACAGCCTCATTGTGATCCCTCCTGCGATTTCTGGAAACGAACATAAGCCCTATTGTTGCCAAAAGCAAGGGGCAATTTAGGACAGTTCTGAGTCTTGATCCACCAACACAGCTAGCAGGTTACCAAGACTCACAAAGGCATTTGTCCCCTAGAAGACAGGACTCTATCTGTCCTTCCCAGGCCCTTCACACTACCTCCTGCTCCTGCAGCCACTCCCTGGGGCATGTTCTTAACCTGAAAGCATGCTTTTCAGTGCAGACAGATCTGGCAACTAATAGAGTTCCACCACTTCAAATAGAGTATGCTTGCCTCGTGAGAGCTTAGGATCCTCCCTCTATAAAGACAGAACAACAATAACATTACTGCCTAACTTTTGGTTCTGACTCCTGGAGTGAGATAAGTCATGAAAGACAACTGAAATGTAGAGTCTGTACTTTAATACACATCACTCTTGTCTCTTGCCACCACCTTTGCTGGATATTTCAATTCTGGGATATTGTCTTTTTACACTAATTCTTCAACAAAAATGTTAAGGCCACTAAACTGGTGGGAGAAAGAGGCTGATTTTTCTCTTTGCCTTCACTGTTTGACTTGTATATCAGCAGATCAAAAAGAGAAAATGAGAGGTAAAAACAAATGTACACATTACCTTACTTATGTAACCGTAACCCCCCTGTTTTATCACCTTTTCAAAAAGATTTTTTTAAAAAGTGTGTCAGTCCTTCTC
>NW_012268539.1:3687-5076 GCF_000151885.1 Dipodomys ordii
TATTTTTTTTAAAAATAGAATATTTGGATTAACCAAAAATTCTGATCTTCCCATCTTCTCCCTCATGTACCAGATACCAAAAGGACAAGTAATACCTAAAACATCTAGAGACTTTCTTCTTCAACTAAATAAAACATTTTATCATTGCAATGGGTCTTTTCCCTTCCCCTCCACAAATTATACCGACAGCAAATACAGTGAAAGCAGGGATTATACCGTGGGGGAGGGACATACAAAGCAACAAAGAAATCATCTTATAAATGTGTTAGAAACAATCGCATGAAAGAAAAAAACATTTGAATACAGATCTTAGGTTCACAAGTCGCTATGTCGAAAACAAACTTTACAACTTTGGTGGGGGGGGAGGATTTCGTGGGGGCTGAAGATGGGAAGGGGAAACAAAGGAGGAGGCTACAATGCTTGATAAGAAATGTACTCATTATCTTGCCCATGTAATTATAACCCTTCTGTGCAGTATTTTCACAATAAAAAAATTTATCCATTCATAAAATGAGAAGGAGGTGTATATTTAGGCATGGACTGGAATCTGGTCTGGAGAGTTCAAGGGCCCAGGGTATTTATAGCATGATCTCATAAGAGAGCATGAATAGCAAATGAGTATGTGTCTCTGTCCACTTATCCCAAGAAAAGCTAGGATGGGACCTTTGTAAAGCATGGTCCCAGGTACTGGCACCTCTTGCCTGGCTCTCAGGGCAGCAACACTGAACAAACCACAGCCTTCTCTGAATGCCTCAGACCAAGGTCCCGGGACCAGTGAGGTCCCACCTCCCTCCCTCCCATAGACAGATGGCCGCCAGAGGAGCTCTCTGTGCTTTAACTTCTTTTATGTGACACCTCCACTCCCACAACCCTAGCCATAAATCACAAACAAATGTCAGGCGACCAGCTTCTTTCTAATGTCTCACTCCTGACATTATTCTCCAGTCTGAAAATGAAATCCACTTTGCTATTTTCTCAAAATTCAGAAAACTTGTCCTTTCTTGACATTTTATCTTGCCCCCCAAGACGATACACACACACATACACACACACACACACACACAAATGATACAACATATATAATATATTGGATAGAATAATATATTGAACTTGTATCAACATTAGATACAGAACATGTATCAACATTGTACATATATTGCATATATATATATATATGAACATGTCTACATTATTACTCTTCCCCTGTTTTCCATTAAAAAAAATCAGTATACTGCTGCCCAGTTTCCTTTTTCAACTGATATCCAACTTTGCCTCTATATCTGGGCCCTATTTCCTTATTACTGTTCACTCTTCTTTCCCTTTTTACTCATGCTGTCTCTCCTTCATCCACTTCTCTCACTTGTATGAGAAGAACCTTCTCAGGGGTTT
>NW_012268539.1:10831-17759 GCF_000151885.1 Dipodomys ordii
TGATATATCTTCAGGATTTTTTGCCAATAACAACTTCAACCTAGCATTGCATGATCCTTCCTGTGGTGGACAGAACCTCAGCGTTGACAGTGCCTTCTATTCTATTGACTGAGAAAGGGTGACAATGCCCATTGAGCTAAATCCAAGAGGATAAGCAGAAAACTATTTGAATATTTATATAACGTATAGATCTATCTGTATATTTATAGAAGAAGTTTTGAAACAGTATGCTTTGTCAAAGTTTTTAAGTGGACATCTCTAGTGGGAGGATTATGAATACATTAAAAATATTTATAAAAACATTCATAACTTTAAGCATGGTAGGGATTTATTGAGTTAAACATCCCTTTCACCAATAGACTAGAACTGAAGACCCAGAAATGAACCCACAGACCTATGGGCACCGAATCTTTGATAAGGGAGTAAAAAAAAAAAAAAAACCAGGATGGAAGAAAGACAGCCTCTTTAACAAATGGTGCTGGCAGAATTGGCTAAACATGTGTAGAAAACTAAAGTTAGATCCTTATATATCATCCTGCACCGGAATCAATTCCAAATTGATCGAAGACTGCAAGGTAAAAGCAGATACTGTGAAAACATTACAGGAAGGAATAGGGGAAACACTAAGCTTCTTGGCACAGGTAGAAACTTTCTTAATAAAGATCCAGAAACACAACAAATCAAAGAAAGGTTGGATAAATGGGATTGCATTAAATCCCAGAGCTTCTGCATGGCAAAGGACATAGCTAGCAAGATAATAGAAAGCCCACAGATTGGGAGAAGATCCTCACTAGTCATACAATAGAAAGGCCTCATATCTAAAATATACTTAGAGCTCAAAAAATTAAATCCCCCAAAAACAAATCCTCAAAGAAACAACTGTTCTGTTAACAAGTGGGCTGAAGATTTTAAGAGAGATTTCTCTGAAAAGGAAATAAGATTGGCCAATAGACACATGAAGAAATGTTCAACATCTCTGGCCATAAATGCAAATCAAAACAACCTTGAGATTCCATCTTCCCAGTTAGAATGACCATTCTTAAGAACTCTAATAACAACAGATGCTGGAGGGGATGTGGACAAAAAGGAATGCAACTACATTGTTAGTGGGAGTGTAACCTTGTTCAACCACTCTGGAAAGCAGTATGGAAGTTCCTCAAAATACTAAACATAGGGCTTTCCTAAGACCCAGCAATCCCACTCCTGGGCATTTACCCAAATGACCACAAACAAGGCTATACTAAAGTTACCAGCACAACCATGTTTATTGCAGCATTATTTACCATAGCTAAGATATGGAACCAACCCAGATGCCCCTCAGTAGATGAATGGATCAAGAAAATGTGATATATGTGGGTGTGTGTACACACACACACACACACACACACACACACACACTGGAATTCTATGCTTCCATCAGAAGGAATGACATCGTCCCATTCGTAAGGAAATGAAAAGACTTGGGGAAAAGTCATATTAAATGAAGTAAGCCAGACCCAAAGAAACATAGATCCCATGTTTTCCCTTATTTGTAATAATTGGTATATGCCTAGGATAGTACTAGCAGATGAGCAGAATAGCTCAATAGGCATGTGCATATGACCATATAAGATGATGCTATTTGGAATGAACTCCAAGACATGGAAACAAGAGGTTAGTTGTTTTTGTTGTTGTTTTTAATGTACTGTGCCAAGTTATTTCTTTTTTTCTTTCGTTTACTCTCTGTTATCACTGTCTTTGATTTTGGTACCCTGTGTCTTGTATATATCTTTATCTGATTTGGGGAAGGGAAGGGGAATAACAAAATGGTGAGAAAAAGAACAGAGGGTAAACCAATGCAATAGTGATACTGACAGACACTATGTTGGAAATAAGTTTTATAACTTGTGGGGGAGGTGAGTCAAGGGGTAGGGAAAGTGGGAGAAAACAAGGGAGGGGGTAACAATGTTCAACAAAAAATGTACTCATTACCTTATTTATGTAACTGTAACCAATAAAATAATTTTTTTTAAAAAAAGGAAACTGTAAAAAATAAATAAACATCCCTCTCTTGGCAACTTATAGAAACTTGGAAAATGTTAGTAAGAATACAGATCTAAAAACCTGGAACCATTTGATATACCTAACAACCACAGAATAATTTTTTTTTCAAATGCCCAGGATATGTTCATCAAGATAAACCATATGCTTGGCCATAAAACAAGCCTAAGTATTTTAAAAGTTTGAAATCATGCAGAATAGATTCTTAGACCACAATGAAGATAAATTAAAAATCTCAACAAAATGCCTAGAAAAATCCAAAATGTTTGGAAATCAAATAATCTGCTTACAAAAATTCATAGGACCACAAATTACACGGAAAATTGGGAAATATTTTGAGCTAAATAATCACAAATATAGCATCTATTAAACTTTTACGGGATGCAGTCAAAACAGTAAGAGAAATTTACAGCTTTGTTATGGATATGGAAATAAAAGAAGGTTTAAAATTAAGATGCAACAGGGGGAAAAAAGGAACAGAAGAAACCAAACAAAGAAGAAAAAAGTTTAAATAAGAACAGAACAGAAAAAAAAAGAAAATGAAAATTAGACTAATAAAAGGGTTAGCTGAAGGTACATAAGGCCCCACTTTTTTTTTCTAAAAATGTTTGTAATTCTAGGTGCATTACCAAAGACTTTTCTTACTGTCTTTCAGTGACTCTTATTCTGTTTAACAAACATCCAGTTGTTTGCATGTTTCTCGTAGGCAAAACTTTATAAAAGACACATCATTTGTGCCTCCACTGCAGAAGGGTACAATACCTATGTAACAACCTGCAATTACTGATTTTTTTGCAAATATTTATTAAGCATCTATGAAATAACAGCACTGTGTTTTACACATGGGTTTCATTAATATTCACAATGTCTCATTTGTTCAGGTCTTCTAAAAATATTGATTGGATGTGTGCTAGCTATTAGCATTCTGTAGGATAAGTTAGCAATAATATTTATAAGCTAGGTATTATCATTCTTATTTTATAGTTGAAGAAAAGTAAGTATAAAATTTAAAAAAAAGTTTAGCTTCAGTCGATGCTGGTCAATTAAAGATTTTCAATCCATCTCATAGCTGAGATTTATTTTGTTTGCATGTGGTTTCTGTTGTTTGTTGTAGCTATTGTTTTAAGACAGGGTCTCACTATGTAGCTTAGGCTGACATCAAGGTTGCAGTCTCTTGTCTCAACAACCAGAGTGTTAGGATTGTAAACACATGCCACCACCCAGGCTAAAGCTTCATTTTTAACATCTACACAGCATGAAAAAATTATCTCTCAAAAGTGAAGGGGTCTATTTAAACCAACATTAATAATAGAAAGCATAAGGTGCTATACAATAGTGATTAAGACAAATTGCCATTAGCCTGGGTTACAATCAACTGTCTGCTTAAAGATAGCATAAAGCTTCCCAGCAAAGGTGGCATTTGAGCTAAGATGAAGAAAAAGGAAAAACTTGCACAGGCAGTCAGAAAGTATCACATTTAAGCTGCAAAGCGACCATGGAAAGATGATTATTATGGCTGTTGCAGAGAAGAGAGGAGTGAAGGTTAAGAGAGATGGGAAAACTTCTTCGGGACCAGACAGTTTATGTAGCACATGCCAGGATCTGTGCCAAACATTTCACAGCTACTGGTCTAAAAGCTAACCTGAGCTTTAGACAGACAGTGCCCACTACTTGTATTCCCCTGCATTTTGCCTAGCTCTGTTAATGCCTATGCATTAGCACAGGAACTGGGATATCCACCCAACTTAGTCTTATACCCAAGCCTAAGAACCAGAAGAATCAGTAAAAGTTTTCTGATTCATGAGTCATTGCTTTGGGTCTTAAATCAGAGAGCAGCCTTAGGACAGTTGGGAAGGAAATTCATCTCTTTAGGCACACTGAGAATCTCATTTTTCCCAACAAATTAATTCAAGGGGCTCCTAAAGTGATAAAACTCTAAAAATGCTGATTGTCCTAGCACATTAGGAAATAGGCTCCAAAAGAACTTAAAAGAAAATCCTCTTCCCTGAAACCTCACTTCTCCCTCATCTTTTCCCTAAAGGGGATTCACTCACAATCTTTAAGATTAGTCAAATTAGTAGCCTAAGCCTAATTTCCCTTAGGTGAGGGTGATGTGAGGCTCCTGGAGCTTCCAGTGTCCTCTTGAGACCTTTGGATGACCTGTGAATTCTGCCCGCTTTGCTTAAGGCCTTTCAGAGCCTCAAATCTAAACATCAAGTGGGATTTAGTTCCTCCTTTCTGCTTTATGGCTTTTTAGAACCTTACTCATGTAGGGAGTCCCACCTACTTCCTTTCTTGTTTCTCTGGCCTAATGGGCTATAACCCACCTGTCTCTTCTATGCAGACAGGATCTTTCCGGGGTAGAAGGTCAATGACAGTTTATTTACTTAAAATTCTCCTTTTGCTTTGTGTGACTTACTTTTATTTATTTATGGTTTTGCTTTTTCTCTCACTGTAGGGAAAAAACAACTATATTTTCTTCCCCAACTAAAGAGTTGGTGTCAGCAAGGAATCCTTTGGGATTCTTCCTAACTCCTCTTGTATCATCCTTTTTTTTTAAATAAAGCATAATTTTAGCTTCCACCATCACAGACAATGGACTCACTTCACAGACAATGCACAATTGGCTCAAGAATTCATCTTAAAAAGTCAGACTCAGCATAAGAATCATGCTACTGCATGAGTATTGCTGAGATCCAATATCAACAAATGAAATGTTTTTTATTTTTTTAAAAAAAGGAGAAAAAAAGGAATAAAAGAAAAGCATGTTTGGGGTCTGATGGCTGAAGCTTATATCTTTCCTGTCCTTTGAAAGAAGAGTAAGAGAAAAACCTTCTGTAAGAATAACCACCACCAGAAACAAACAAACAAACAAAACCCTCATAATTCTGAAACACAATCTTGCAAAATGCAAGGGTATTTAGCAGAAAGGAAGTGAACTTCATAGAAATATACATGATCCTTCAAAATTATGTAAACTACAAGGGCTATATTTTGACAGATCTTGTGCTGACCTTTCAAAATCCTCTAACATCTCCCAATGGTTTCCAAATTCAATGCATCGACTATCTATTTCTATGGATATGAGTTTCTGCTAGGAAATGATCCAACTTTCCATCTGAGGCAGTTTTCAGTGCATACCCATATGCAGAGACGGAGAAATAAACACCATTTGGTCAATGCCCTCAAAGAGTACATCGTGCAAGACTGCACATTAGTGGCCGTCAACCAGGAAATATTGAGTAAACAGATCTTGTCCTCCATTGATTCTGAGTTTACTTTACAAAACCACTCGTCTCTTCTAGGACTTCCCTTTCCAATCACCTTTTGGAAAAGGCCTTAGAGAGACACTCCCTGACAACGTGCAGAATCTTAGGTCAACAGCATGTGTGTAGAAATAAACAACTAAACTATCTCCATCTCTGGGTCATCCTTTTTCCTTCCAAAGATAATCATTCTTTTTTAGAGCAAGTGACGTTCACCTGCAGGTACTCACGTATGGATGTGGGCGTACTCACACAGACACGCACATTGCAATAGCGACTCTGGTACATTTTCTGAAATGTAATTACACTCTCCTCCACAGTGATATGATTTATGCTTTAAAAATCAAAATAAGCAATAATTTTTGAAATAGGAGAGTCTTTAAAACTCATACTACATAACACTCTCATTTTTCAAATGATGGGATTAAATCCTGGTATAAATTCATTCTGAAGAATTTATATTGCACAAGAAATTAGAATCGTCTTCCATCTCTTGAAGTGGAAGTTCAAAGGCACTGAAGTCAGACTTGCGCTGGATTCAGATCTCAGCTCCACCATGTAGGTGAAGTAATCTCTCTAGGCTACCATGGAAATGATTAGAACTGAAGGTATGTGGAATATTCCACTGTGAATGAAGAGGGCTCTTGTTTTGTTTTTCTGAATTCTTCTAATCTACTTAAAAGCAGAGCCTCCCAAAAGTATTTAAACACCATAAATCTCCTCTCAGGAGTTTCGTAACCTGGAAAGATTGACTCTTACTCAAGAGAATGGAAGAAAGGAAAAGGACTTTATCACCAAACCATCATTTCTCCTACCTACTCTGCAGAGGCTCAGTTCTCTTTCCTAATGCTTTTTCCACAGGTGGCCTTCTGTCTTACTTGCCTTTTACATGTGGGACCTAAATTCTAAGGACCTCTTTGGTCATACTTCTCTTTGGACTCCCGCAAACATATGTGAATAATATAAAGGTATGTGAATAAACATCTTTCTTCTGCTAATCTGCTGTTTATATATCTCCCAAAATTGAACCTAAAAGAGAAATTTGCCTGCCTAGCAAGATTGCATTTTGCTTACAATACAGAAAATTGTAAGCATATTGCTTACAATAATCAAAGTAGTATTGCAAACACCCTGTGTATAAATCGATTTAATTGAATACCTTTATATTAGTTCTATATAAGAGATAAGGAAACTAATTCAGAGTAAAGCTAACCAACTTGCTTAAACTCAATTAATTAATAAGTGATAAAGCTAGGATTTTAACCCAATAGTTGAGTTCCCGAGTCCTTGCACTTAACTACTATATAAGAAAAAAACTTTACCTCACAAGAGGGTTCCACAAGTCATCCATGAGATAAGCTGCCTCCGGAATCCAGCCTGGTGTGAAGAAAGGGTTTCGAAAAGGATTTAGTAAACAGGTTTTACTATTTAAAAAATCACCTGTCGGGCTGGGAAGGTGGCTCAGTGGTAGAGCACTTGCCTTGCAATGCATGAGGCCTTGGGTTCGATTCCTCAGCACCACATAAGCAAAAAGAAAAAAAAGCCGGAAGTGGCGCTGTGGCTCAAGTGGTAGAGCGCTAGCCTTGAGCTGAAGAGCTGAGGGACAGCGCCCAGGCCCAGAG
>NW_012268540.1:0-377 GCF_000151885.1 Dipodomys ordii
GGAATGGGTGAGGGGAGGATGGAAAGGGGAAACAAAGGAGGAGGTTACAATGCTTGAAAAGAAATGTACTCATTATCTTGCCCATGTAATTGTAACCCCTCTGTACAGTATTTTCACAATAAAAATAAAAATTTAAAATTAAAAAAAAACAAAACGGAAAACTTTTCATTTTGTTTACATTAGCAGATTTGTTTTTTATTGAGGAATTTACAATGACCACGATTCAGTTTAGCTATCATTTTACAGTTTAAAATGTGATTTCAGTCATTATGTAGTTAAATCACGTAGTGCCTGATCTCTTAAACAGATTAGTAATGGAAGTGATGCTGTACCAATCCGACCTGGTCAGAGACAGAGTTCTGAAAAGATAGCGTTGG
>NW_012268540.1:2396-2741 GCF_000151885.1 Dipodomys ordii
CTCTTCAGCTGTAGACTAGTGCTCTACCACTTGAGCCACAGTGCCACTTCTGGCTTTTTTCTCTTTGCTTATGTGGTGCTGAGGAATCGAACCCATGGCCTCATGCATGCAAGGCAAGCGTTCTACCACTGAGCCACCTTCCCAGCCCAATACTTTTTTTTTTTATTGATGGAATAACAAGGCTTTAATGGCTGTTTTTCTTATAGTGATATGAGCATATAAATCTTTTAAGGGATAACACTCTTAGTTAAGTAGGATAATCCAAAAAAGTAACAGTTCTGCCATATTGCAAAGGTAAATTCTTTTATTTGGCTTCCCATCCCCCACCCAGCAGCTTTCAGATTA
>NW_012268540.1:2791-3784 GCF_000151885.1 Dipodomys ordii
AGTAGGATAATCCAAAAAAGTAACAGTTCTGCCATATTGCAAAGGTAAATTCTTTTATTTGGCTTCCCATCCCCCACCCAGCAGCTTTCAGATTAGAATGGGAAGACATAGAAATCCATACTTTGTATCAGAAACAAGGAAGTTACTGCATAGAAAATGAACTTTAAAATTTCACATTCCAAAATCATATATGCCTATTAATAGGATCTTCAATTAACTTAATACTTGAGACCTTTGTTTGGAGTCCTCAAGAAGTATGGCTCAGAGTTGAAGTCTGTCACTACAACAAGTGAAGTGATCTTGAGTCTGAAATAAAACCCATAGCTCATGGCCCAGCCAAAGAGCAGCATTTTCTGTCCAGTTGAAATGGACTTTTTTTTTGGGGGGGGGTGGGCAGTCCTGGGGCCTTAACTCAGGGCCTGGGAACTAACTGTCCCTGAGCTGCTTTTGCTCAAGGTTAACACTCTACTACTTGAGCCACAGTGCCACTTATGGCTTTTTCTGTTTATGTGGTACTGAGGAATCGAACCCAGGGCTTTTTTATGAATACCAGGCAAGCACTCTACCCCTAAGCCACATTCCCAGCTCCATGAAATAAGTATCTTATTTCATTTTTATTTTAGTTAATGAACCAGAAAGAAAGGCACCAAATAAAGGGAGACCTGCCAGAAAGATAGAAACAAAACCTGACAAGGTAAGAGTACAAACATCGGTTTATTTTTAGGTCCTTTGAAGTCTCATTACTACTTTCATACAGAACTACTTAAAGTTAACCCACATGTGTATTAAACGTCATTGAACCATAAGTAAGTATCATGAGGATTTGTTGTTAACATTTTTTTTCAGGTGTCTTTCAGGTTTTTTTGTTTTTGTTTTGTTTTTGTTTTTTGGTTTTTTTGTTGGTCATGGGGCTTGAACTTTAGGCCTGAGTGCTGTCCCTGAGCTCTTCAGCTTAAGGATAGCACTCTACCACTTGAGCCACAGTGCCACTTA
>NW_012268541.1:0-381 GCF_000151885.1 Dipodomys ordii
TGTGCCTGGTCCTGTCCTGTTTGCTTTGTTTTCTGGTCCCCTGTCCAGGTGAGGAGGCTGACCACCAAGGGACACAGAGGGCCCAGACCACAGCCTGGCTCCGTTTTACCTGCTGCTGGCCCTGAGGCCTCCAGATGGGTGGAGGGTGGGGTCTGCTGCTGGCCCTGAGGAGTCCAGGTGGGGGAGGGGTCTGCCGCTGGCCCTGAGGAGTCCAGGTGGGGGAGGGGTCTGCCGCTGGCCCTGAGGAGTCCAGGTGGAGGGCGGGGTCTTCTGCTGGCCCTGAGGAGTCCAGGTGAGGGTGGGGTCTGCCGCTGACCCTGAGGTCTCCCGATGGGTGGGGG
Organism: Dipodomys ordii; assembly: GCF_000151885.1. Classification (NCBI taxonomy): domain Eukaryota; kingdom Metazoa; phylum Chordata; class Mammalia; order Rodentia; family Heteromyidae; genus Dipodomys; species Dipodomys ordii. The sequence continues at coordinate 342 of NW_012268541.1, forward strand.
CGGGGTCTGCCGCTGGCCCTGAGGTCTCCCGATGGGTGGG
>NW_012268541.1:3482-5618 GCF_000151885.1 Dipodomys ordii
CACCCCTGAGAATGGGAATACCCCTGAGAATCGGGACACCCCTGAGAATCGGGACACCCCTGGGAATCAGGACACCCCTGAGAATTGGGACACCCCTGGGAATCAGGACACCCCTGGGAATCGGGACACCCCTGGGAATCAGGACACACCTGAGAATCAGGATACCCCTGGGAATCAGGATATCCCTGGGAATCAGGATACCCCTGAGAATCGGGACACCCCTGGGAATCGGGACACACCTGAGAATCAGGATACCCCTGGGAATCAGGACACCCCTGGGAATCAGGATACCCCTGAGAATCGGGACACCCCTGAGAACTGGGGCATCTCTGGGAATCAGGGGCATTCATAACAATGTGGCAGCCCTGTCTGGTCTCACTGGTGTGTGCCAGCTGCCGCTTATGCCTGTATTAAAGACTTGCAAAGAGGAGTCCAGGGATATGAGAAAAGGGGTGTGATAAATGTGCATCTCAAAGAAAGGTATTCTGCAAAGCCTGTGACTACACACCTTCCATGCCAGGATTGCTCCCAGGCCTCCTCTGAGCCCTGAGCTAACCCTTCACCACCTACACACCCCAGGTATGTATTGCATCACTTGCAGCCACACTATGGTGTTGAGTGAATTCCACAGGAGTGGACCCTAGCCTTCCCGGAGGGTGTCAGGCTTTGTCCAAGGCCACAATTCTCATGTTGTTTCTTAAGCCTGGCCTCACAGGTGTTCCATGTCCAGGTCTGCCACCAGGCCCCTCATAAACCCTCCACTCACCCTTGGGAAGGGAAGGCAGCAGGTGCTGCCGGGAGGGTTCAGGGGTCAGAAGCGACAATTTGCCATTGGGTCTGGATTGGGCAGCCTGTGGGACGGGCCTGGGCACAGAGTGAGGGTGGAGGTCCCTGCCCTGTCAGTTTGCTTGCTCCCCAGACAAGCCTTCGGAGATGGCATGGAGGAGGTGGCAGAGATGAGGCTTCCGGAGCTTTGGCATAATGTGGAAGAGACTGGTTTGCTTGAGAGTGACATGAATCCTGGGCAGCAGAGACTGATGACAGGCCGGGAGCCAAGTGGATGCCCACGGCCCTGTTAGGGTGCGCTGGGCTATGCCATGGTAATACTAAACAAAAGGGAGTGGAAAGCCAGGCGCCGGAGGCTCACACCGGCAATCCTAGCTACTCAGGAGGCTGAGATGGGGGTGGTTCAAAGCCAGCCTGGGCAGGAAAGTCCATGGGATTCTTGTCTACAATTAACCACAGGAAGTAGCACTGTGACTCCAGTAGTAGAGCACAAGCCTTGGGTTGAAAAGCTCAGGGACAGTGCCCAGGCCCAGAGTTCAAGCCCTACAGCAAACAAAAGAAAGAAAGAGAGAAAGAGAGGAAGGAAGGAAGGAAGGAAGAAAGACAGAAAGAGAGAAAGAGAGGAAGGAAGGAAGAAAGAAAGAAAGAAAAAAGAAAGAGAGAGAGAGAAAGGAAGGAAGGAAGGAAGGAAGGAAGGAAGGAAGAAAGAAAGAAAGAAAGGAAGGAAGGAAGGAAAGAAAGGAAAAAAAGAGGAGCTGCATATGTATATATGACCATGAGATGATGCAAGATTATGTCTGGAAAGCTTATTAAAAGTTTTTAAAAAACAGTTTTTAAAAAAATGTGCTTTGATATTCGGGCTTGAACTCTGGGCATTGACATTTTCCCTTAGCAAAAAATTTCACATAAGACTAAACTTTGTTTTGGGGGGATACAGGTTGACCCAGTGTAACAATAAGATGTACAAAACACTAAGTTGAAAATGAACTTTACAACTTTGGTGGGGGTGGGGGACGGGGAAGGTAGTTGTGGAGGTGGGAGGGAAGGAATGGTTGGGGGAAAACAGAGGAGGAAGCAACAAAGATCAATAGGAAATGTACACAGTACCTTGCTCATGTAACTAACTCCTCTGTCCAGCATTTTTACAATAAAAAACATACAAAAAAAAAGATGATGTAAGAAAAGTGAACTCCAAGGCATGGACACAAGAAGTTTTTCTTTGTTGTTCTTATTGTTTTTAATGTACTATGTTATTTTTTGTTTCTTTTGTATGTTCTTCCCCTGTGGGCTACCCCCTGTTGTCACTGTATTTGATTTTGGTACCCTGCATCTTGTATATACATTTTTTTT
>NW_012268541.1:10903-11518 GCF_000151885.1 Dipodomys ordii
AAAAAAAAAAGGATTATCTGGATAGGTGCACATCTATCAAATAAGTTGAACTAATAACTTCCAGCACAGAAAGCAGCCATGGGTGAGTTTACTGATGATTTTTACCAAACATTTAAGAAAGAAATTTTACCAGTTCTCTATAATCTCTTTCAGAAAGGAGAAGCAAAGGGTAGGTCAGTATTATATTTACAGAAGTATCAAAGACATTGTAATAAAATAAAATGATGGAGGCCAAGCACTGATGGCGCACACCTATAATCCTAGCTACTCAGAAGGCTGAGGTCTGAGGATCATGGTTCAAAACCAATCTGGGCAGCAAAGTCTGTGACTCTTACCTCCAACTATCTGAGCAAAACAGCTCAGAGAGGACATCCAGGCCCTGAGTTTGAACCCATGACGGACAAAAACGTCTACAGACCAATATTTCTAATGAACAAAGATGCAAAAATCCCCCAACAAAATATTAGCAAATTAAATCAATGTATAAAAATTATTATTCACTATGAGGAAATGAACCCCAAGATAAGTATTCAAATGTTTTTTCCTTGCAATTGTTTCTAACACATTTATAAGATGATTTCTTTGTTGCTTTGTATGTCCTTCCCCACAGTATAA
>NW_012268542.1:0-2338 GCF_000151885.1 Dipodomys ordii
GAGCGCTCTACCACTTGAGCTACAGCGCCACTTCCGGTTTTCTGGTGGTTTATTGGAGATAGGAGTCTCACGGTCTCTCCTGCCCGGGCTGGCTTTGAGCCGAGATCCTCAGATCTCAGCCTCCTGAGTAGCTAGGATTACAGGCGTGAGCCACCAGCGCAGGCTTGTTGAAATAATTTTAAGACAGGGACAAAGGATAAGGGAGAGTGATAAAAGAGGATGAGATTGATGGGATATATTGTCTGCATATGTGGAAATATATAATGAACCCCTTTGTACAATTAATGTATGCTAATAAAAGAAAAAAATATTTGGATGGATTTAAGAGCAGCTCAAAATTTATATAATGCATTCACTCTCTTCTCCAAAAGAAGAGGGGACATATGCTGGCAATATAGTAAGACTAAACAGAACAGCTGGTAGGAAGCGGAGGTGGAAATTTTAGGTATCCTATACTAGAGTTTTGGAGATACTACCCACCAATCCATTAATACCTTCTACTTTGAACTATTAGACAATATTGAATTACTTAGGTAAAAGAACTCTAAAGAGCTTAAAAATTACTGAGGAATGGAATCCTATTTCACAACTTGTTACCAACAAGCTTTTCTTTTCTCTACTTTTAAAGAAGAGACTGATCTGTCTCTGAATTGTTTGAAACAGCTTCCTAAGTTGATCCTTTTTTATTTTCTTCTCTCCCAGTCCTGGGCGTGGGTGCTGTCCCTGAGCTCTTCAGCTCAAGGCAAGTGCTATACCACTTGAGCTACTGCACTACTTTTGATTTTCTGGTGGTTAATTGGAGATAAGGATCTCATGGGCTTTCCTGCCTGGGCTGGTGATCCTCAGATCTCAGCCTCATGTGTAGCTAGGATTACAGCCGTGAACCACCAGCACTTGGCTTAAGATGATACTTTTTGATGTTGAAGAATTGAACAGATTTTTTTTCTTGGCAGATGGTGAATGTGTACCACGTACATCAGCATTCCTGTTTCCTGTATCTTGGCAGTATCCTTGTGGATGAGTATGGCATGGAAGAAGGCTGTCGGCAGGGACTGTTAGATATGCTCCAGGTATGTTTTTCTTGGGTGGATAGATGCGTCAGGCCTGGAGTATCTAAAGGGCAAAGCACTATGTTCTTTACTGTGTCTTTATTTCTGTTTTTCACTTTGTTTCCCTCCCGGGCATGTTGATTCCCTAGTAACAGGGAGTTAGAATGTTGATAACTGTTTTCTAGACAGGCTTGCTTGGAAGAAAGGGAAAGAAAACAGGTTGTTTGAGTGTAATAACTATTATAGATGTTACTACTACCTGATTATCTTTTCTTGGTGAGAATGAAGTTTAATGGAGAAGGGGAGGACAAATTGATTTAAGATAGAGACTCCAAACTAAAGCATTTTTTTTTCTTCTGTTGTGGGGCCTAAACTGTGGGCCTGGGCACTATCCTTCAGTTCTTCAGCTCAAGGCTAGCATTCTACCACTTGAGTCAGAGTGCCACTTTTAGCTTTTTCTGCTTATATGGTGCTGTGGAATCGAACCTAAGGCCTCAGGCATGCAAGGCAAGCACTCTCCCACTGAGCTACCTTCCCAGCCCCTCAAACATAATTTTTTTTTGGGGTCCAGTCGTGGGGCCTGAACTGTGGGCCTGGGCGCTGTCCCTCAGCTCTTCAGCTCAAGGCCAGCACTCTACCACTTGAGCCACAGCGCCACTTCCAGCATTTTGCTTATGTGGTGCTGAGGAATCGAACCCAGGGCCTCATGCATGCAAAGCAAGCTCTACCACTGAGCCAACTTCCCAGCCCCCTCAAACATAATTTTATGTTTAGTTTCTTGCCTGTAAAAGACAAAGAAGTAGTTTATTTAAGGCTTTATGGTTAATAGCAGGCATCAGGAAAGCTTTTTGATAAATGCCTTTTTCTTCCCTCCTGGTGAGTTGGAAGGGAATTAAAGTAATCTGTACCTTCTGAAGCTCTTCATTTAAAATTGATCTTCTATTAATATTAAAATGTTATATAAAAGCTTGAGATGATATCTAGCTTCATCAACTGAAACCTGAAATGGAGATTCATATGAAAATTGATTGTTTCAAGTGGTTTTCCTTATTTGATTCTCACCATGATTTTTTTTCCCACCGTGCTTCCATTTGTTATTTGCTTAGTATTTGTTGTGATATTCAGTACTTAGTGGTATTCAGTGCTTTCTGGCATTTTCTAGGCACTATGCATCCCCACCTTTCAGCTCCTTGAGCAGCAGAATGGCCTGCAGAATCACCCTGATACTGTAGATGACCTGTTCAGGCTAGCCACTCGGTAAGTTCTTCTAAAGAGCTTTTTTTTTTTTT
>NW_012268542.1:6238-10964 GCF_000151885.1 Dipodomys ordii
TCACGGTCTCTCCTGCCCGGGCTGGCTTTGAACCTCGATCCTCAGATCTCAGCCTCCTGAGTAGCTAGGATTACAGGCGTGAGCCACCAGCGCCTGGCTGCTAGCCTTAATTTTAAATGATCATTTCTCTTATAATTCACCTGTTATATATACATACAAACACACTCGTACACCTTGTTCCCTAGGAAAAAGCAATTATAACTAAAGGGAAAAGAATACTTGATCTTTGGAAAGGAAAGACTGGACCCCAATTAATCTAAATAATGCTTCTGCTTTCTTAACAGCATGAAGAAGATTTTGAATTACGGAAAGAACTGATTGGACAGGTGATGAACCAGCTTGGACAGCAGCTTGTAAGCCAGCTTCTCCACACTTGCTGCTTTTGTCTCCCCCCTTATACCCTACCAGATGTGGCTGAAGTCCTCTGGGAGATTATGCAGGTTGACAGACCGGTAAGATTGTTTTGTGAGACATCTATTCTTATTGGCTTCATAAACCAAATTGACATTGATTGAAGCTGGCCATAACTTTGAAACTAACTTTATTATGTATGTCTTCACAATGAATTTTAGACGTTGCTGTTTATTTGGTAGGTAAAGGATCTCATAGAATGCCAGTTACTCACTATTGGGAACTTTTTTTGGGTTTTGGGTTATTTTGGTCTAAGGTCAGGACTCGAACTTGGTACCTGGCACTTTTACTCATTGGCTAGTGCTCTACACCTCTAACCCCAACTATTGGTTCTTGAAAGCATGTTTGTGTCACTGTTGTAAGATTTATACTGTTTGTTACCAGAAATGTGGCTGGCTAGTGGGAAATTAGTTCACTTATGAGATTCCCATATGTGAATTATGTCAAATTGCAGATTATTCAAGAAGTGCTAGAAATTTAAGTGTCAAAACCAGCCTACAACATATTGTTGGCTATATATAATATTAGTTACTGGGATTAATCTCCCCCTTGGAATCTATTTGCTTCAGGTCTTTTTCCACCTAAGCATGAAAACAAAAAATTTGGACTTCAGTGCAAGGGACAAACTAGGGCGTCAAGCATGTTAAGCATGTACGTAACCACTGACCTATACCTTCCATTTTGGAAATTTTTTTTTAAGATTGTGTAATAATAATGTCCAAGTAGTAATGTCCAACTCTTGCAGTCAATGAGATGTATTGACTACATGTCATAAATTAGCTTATGTGTACTATATCAAGGTTTTAAATATAGTGACAAAATATAATACCCTGTAATTTTTATTTATTTATTTATTTATTATGGTCAATTGTGGGGCTTCAACTCTGGTTGTTCCTGAGTGCTTCAACTCAAGGCTAACACTCTACCACTTGACTCAGTGCCACTTCCAACTTTTTCTGTTTATGTGGTACCAAGAAATCCAACTCAGGGCTTCATGCATTCTAGGCAGGCACTCTACCACTGAGCCACATTCCCAGCAATTAGTATTTTTTTAATTTAAATATTTTTGTTATTATAAAGGTGATGTACCAAAGGGGTTACAGTTACATAATAAGTTAGAGTACATTTATTTTTGGGCAGTGTCACCCCTTTTCCCATGTAAATTTTTTTTTTCCTAATGACATAGCCAGGTGCTTGTGGCTTATACTTATAATCTTAGCTACTCAAGAGGCGGATTGATGTAAGGATTGTAGTTAAAAGCCAGCCCAGGCAAGAAAGTCCATGAGACTTTTGGAGCTGTGGCTCAAAATGATAGAGTGCTAGCCTTGAGCACAAATGCTCAAGAACAGCACCTAGCCCCTGAGTTGAAGTCATAAGACTACCACCACCACCAACAAGAACAGGATTTATAGTTTTTAATACTGATATAAAAGCCATTTGGGAAAATATACAATTAGACCTAGTTAAAGTGAATAATATGTAATGAATAACATGATAGTGTTATAGTTCCCATTACTGTTTATTGGATATATGTTCATTTCAATATAATACAGTGAAATTATTGTAGTTTTGTTAAAAAATAAAAAGTACTCTGATTCCTACAAAGCTAACAAATTTCATGCCAAAAGTTCTTGACTTGAGAAATAAAATCCCCATACTCTGCTCTGCTTTGACACTTTTTGTATGTGCCGGTATGGAGGTCGAACTCAGCAGCAGCACCTGCCGCCCACGCCTCCACCTTGTCTCACTCAACGCTTTCAGTCAAGACTAGTGCTCTACCACTTGAGCCACAGCTCCACTTTTGGCTTGTTGGTAGTTACTTGGAGATAGTGTTTCACAGACTTTTCCTGTCCAGTCTGGCTTTGAACCAAGACTAGGATTACAGTTGTGAGCCACCAACACCTGGCAGTTTCTAGAATTTTGATTAATTTGAGGAAGAAAGTGGAGGGGGCATTTCTGTGCCTTTGAAAGTTCTTTTATTTATTTGAAAAAAATGTGAGATATTGATTAGGTATATATCCTCAAACTTAGATCCTTTTGCTGGGATTAGAGGTATGAATCACCACACCAAACTTGTATAAAAGAGACTCTGCTCAGATATAAAATTATATTTAAATAGCAGTAAGAATGAAATTTTTCTGACCCAGAGAATAGGTAGGTAGTATAAGACAACTGAATAAATATAACATACTGAGAGAGATAGCTTTAAAATCCTCAAAGATTCTGGATTCATATTATATGTATGCATTAAGTAAGTATTTTAGTATGCTTTTTTTGTTTGGTTTGGTTTGGTTTGGTCATTGGGCTTGAACTCTGGGCCTGGGTGCTGTCCCTCAGCTCTTCAGCTCAAGGCTAGTACTCCACCACTTGAGCCACAGCACCACTTCGGGTTTCTGGTGGTTAATTGTAGATCAGTCTCATGAACTTTCCTGCCCAGGCTGGCTCTAAACCTCGATCTTCAGATCTCAGCCTCCTGAGTAGCTAGGCTTACAGGCGTGAGCCACCAGCGCCTGGCTCGGTACTGGGGTTTGACATCAGAACCTCATGTAATTTTTAAAATAAAAGTTTTTTTGTGTGTGTTTGTTTTTGTTTTTGGGTCCGGTGATGGGGCCTGAACTCTGGGCCTGGGCTCTGTCCCTCAGCTCTTCAGCTCAAGGCTAGCACTCTACCACTTGAGCCACAGCGCCACTTCCGGCTTTTTTCTTTTTGCTTATGTGGTGCTGAGGAATCGAACCTAGGGCCTCAGGCATGCAAGGCAAGCGCTCTACCACTGAGCCACCTTCCCAGCCCCACCATTGGCAGCTTCTGTAGATAGCTGATAGCAGTCAGTGTTGATTTGGAAATAGAAAAATATAATGCTTTTGTTGAAGTTTGGTATGTCCATAAAGAAGAAATGGACGAATTCCAATAAAACTAGAAAAGTATCCTCATTTAGAATGGAGAGAGACTAGAAGAAAGTTCCTAGACTATTCTGTCAAATAAGTCCTAGAGTCTAAATCAAGGTTCTTAGTGATGTTTTAGACCTTATAATACATGGAGAAACCCAGAGATAGGTACGTGAAGGAATAGCTCAAATAGTACCTTCTTTTCTATTGGATCACTCTTAGCAGTTCCCTCCTTTGATATCTATTTAACCATTATGAGCAGGAAAGTGAATTTTCTTCTGAGGTTTTAGAGCAAGAAGTGGCTGTACATACCTGGGAGCCTAGCACTTGGGAGGCAGAAGCATGAAAATGTGAGTTCAAGGCCAGTCTAGGCTACATAATGAGACCCAGTCTCAAGAAATAAAAGAAAGATTGAACTCTAGGTTGTAGACCTTGATGGCCAGAGTTTTCTGAGCCAGAAAGAGCACTATGCTGCTCTGTTATAATATAGTGCTTTGCTTAGCCTAAGGTTCAGTTAGCAATAACTGTTGGAAGACACATGAAAGAATGAAGTTTCTTGGTAGGTTTTAGACAAAAGGAATCTTGAAAACATTGTGACAGATGAATATCACCGTCTTCAGACCACCTGGGTATCCCAGTGATTGCCTAAGGCCCAAGTCCTGCTCATTCTTCTGTCTTTTCTGTATGTCTTAACTCTTTCCTCTTTTCTCCTCCCACAAGGAAACCCTGAGCAGACTGTTTAGCTGGAAAATCAGCGACTGACGGGTACTTAGTTGCTCACTAGGCCTTGTAAACCAAATCTGTCTTTGGAAGAAAACATAAGGAAGCTAGGGTACCTAAGTTAGTGTAAAAAGTTAGTTAAAAAGTTTAGAGCCTCTGGGGAACATGCTTGCCATCTTACTTTGTGGGTTCTTGTACTCTTGTGTCAGAGACTGGATGTGGTTATTAACAGCATCCTATTTTATTAAGTAGCATGTTGTCACTGCTTTGTTATAATGCTTTACATATATGAGCAAATTGAGTCCTTTGAACAATAGGAGATAGATACTAGATGAAGAAAATGAAGCAAAGATTAGTAACATGCACAAGGTTACAAGAGCCAAGAGTTAACCCCATATTAGTTCATTTATATGAAGTTACAGAAAGATTCCCATTGACTAGAGAGACCATGATTCAGTTGGCTGAAGAGAAGCTTGGTTTGGTGGTGCATGAGGCAAAAAAAAAAAAAAAAGAGAGAGACTACAAAGAATAACTTCTGGGGGCTGGGAAGATGGCTCAGTGGTAGAATGCTTGCCTTGCATGCCTGAGGCCCTGGGTTCGATTCCTTAGTACCACATAAGCAAAAAGAAAAAAGCCAGAAGTGGCACTGTGGCTCAAGTGGTAGAGCGCTAGCCTTGAGCTGAAGAGCTGAGGGACAGCACCCAGGCCCA
>NW_012268543.1:0-2326 GCF_000151885.1 Dipodomys ordii
CACCACATAAGCAAAAAGAAAAAAGCCAGAAGTGGTGCTGTGGCTCAAGTGGTAGAGCACTAGCTTTGAGCTGAAAAGCTGAGGGACAGCACCCAGGCCCAGAGTTCAGGCCCCACGACTGGACCCAAAACAAACAAACAAACAAAAACAAAAAACAAAAAAAAGAAAGTTGGAAATCCTTGATTATCTGAGCATATTATGCTTTTGTGACATTAACCTTGGTATGACATGATAAATGTTTATTTTTAAACAAGTACAATGACTTAGAGAAAAACAAATTGGTATTCAAGACATTAGACTAGCTAAAACATTTTATTAATATTTAGTCATGTTCATATGGACCTGAATGTATGAATCCAGCAAGTTCTGCAGTAGGAATAGCTTAGCCTGGGAACCTGAGGATTCTCAATCAAGTAGAATTAACCAGATGGCCACCTGAATCCTACAGCTAGAATTCTGTTGCCTTTCTCTTAGGTAAACCTTGCACACATGGTTTTGTCATAGCACTAAAGGAAGACAGAGTTCAATGAGCTTGTAGAACAGGCTGTTACTATTTCATCTTTGCTTGCTAATAGATCCTTTTAAATGTGTGCCAAAACTTGGTTTCATTATATCTTGGCAGTCAGGCTGTAGGGAAGTAAGTAATCTTCACCTATCTCCAACTGTCTGTGGCCCATAATATTGAATAAAGAACTCAGAAACTGTGCCTGACCTAAATAATTGAATTTGGTCTGTTTATCACAAGTGAGGAGGGGCATTGCTTTAGGTACTACAAAAACAAAAACACATACCAGATGGTTTTAATTAATACTGCTGTGGTTGATGGGCTTTTATGCATCCTTTAAAATAATGGTTCTCTAAGAGTATTTTCTAAAAGTGAAATAAAGTATGATTGTTGTTGCCACTATGTTTGCATGCAAATAAAATGTATTATAATCATGCTTAAGAAAAAAAGTTCATAATAAAAGGCTTTCATTGTCATCTTTCTGATGATCAATCAATAGGAGCCACAAAACCAGCAGAATGAAGAAACTGATAAACTCTGATAGCCTATTCTGAATGATTTGCATGTATTATTCTTGCATAATGGACTAATAAAAGCTTTGTGCCAAGTGATTATTGTCTCAAGTTACTTTGTGAGATAAAATACTTCAGTGACATCCTCTGCATAGATATCAATTTTTCTGGAGTAAAAATATTTTTTTTCTGGAGTAAATCTGATGGTTGGGTCTGTGTAATAAAAAAAATTGTGTGTACTCCCCTCCCCGAAATTCGTATGTTTGAGTCCCAGTACCTTAGAAAGTAACCTGGTCTAGAGAGGTCTTTAGAGAGGTAACCAAATTATTCAATGAGGTCACTATGGCTAAGTTACTAAATCAACACGATTGGTGTTTTTATCAAAGGGTGCCTAGGCAGAGATGACTATAAAGGTAGAGAAGGCATCACCTAAAGTGAACAAATCCTGCAGATACCTTGAACTATTAACTTTCAAAACCGTCCCATAAGCCAGAAGGGTATGCCTTCCTTCCAAAATTGATAGAGGGAGTTTCTTTTCCTTCAGTAGCAGCAAAATATATTTTATGTCTCCCATCACATGTATATTGCTAGCATTTAAAAATGAAATACCTTTTGTGGTCTTAGCAGAGTTTAAATAAACTTTAAACATCAGGGCCTGATACATCAGGGAGTACATTTGATCTATAAAGAATCTGCTCAAAGCATACCAGGTGTATTTGGTATGGAAATACCAAAGTAAAATCCCCTTATATTTCAAATATAAACTCAAAATAAAATAAAAATAAGTCAACAAAGGAACCAAGCTTTAAAAAAGAAGTTCTTAAAGGTAATCAAAATTTACATATGCTTATTACCAATTTGTGCTAGACCGCAGAGATATGCAGAATGAAATTATGGCCTTATCATGAATACTTTGTCTTCCAGGCCCTGGTAGCTCACACCAGTAATCCTAGCTATTTAGAAGGCTGAGATGAGAGGTCTTGAGTTCAAAGCCAGCCCAGGCAGGAAAGTCCTTGGGACTCTTGTCTCCAATCAAACCACCAAAAAACGTAGAACTGACACTCAAAGGAGTAGAACACTACTAGCCTTGAGCACAAAACATTCAGGGACAGCAACCAGGTCCTGAGTTCAAGCCTCATGACCTAAATAAATAAATAAGAGAATACTATCTCATACTTTCAAGAAACACCTAATGCCAAATTGTTAACATAATTTCTAATTATTGAAGGCAACAGAATACAGTATAATAGAGAAAAGAAACCAAGTTCTTTAGAGAACTTCAGTTCATCCTCTTCTTTTTTTTTTTTTT
>NW_012268543.1:3601-3928 GCF_000151885.1 Dipodomys ordii
CACCCACCTCCGAGAACCGTGCCCAGGAAGATGCATTTCTTTTTGTGACGCTTCAGGAAATTCCACGTCGATCTCAGCATCTCTGCCGAGCCCGAGGGGACGTGGTGGCGATGAGGGGCTGGTTCGCCCGCAGGCCGAAGCGTCCTCGTCACCCGCGTCCCGCGGTGCCGCTCTGGCCGCTTCCCGCGGAGGCTGTCACCCGGCGGGAGGGGGCGTGGCCTCCGCCGCGCAGCCGCACTCCTTGACCGCCGCCGCTCACCGGTCCGGGCGCTCAGGTCCGTCCCTAAACCGCTCCCCGGTGCTCTGCGATTCAACTCCACCCCCCCC
>NW_012268543.1:4653-8323 GCF_000151885.1 Dipodomys ordii
ATTTTTATTTTTTGTGCCGTCTCCATCTTTCTAGTACGTTTCGTGGTGTTTGTTTAGTTGGACTGTCTAAGGACTTGTTTTTGGTTTGTTTTTGGACAGTGAGAAGAAGTTTTATTAGTGAAAATCTTTACAACTCAGAAGTCCTACATAGGAACAACAAGGAACAGGATATACATAAAATCATTAGTCTTCCCCCTCCCAACCACCCAAGGTTTAGTAAATTTGACAGGGCACAACCATCTGTAGAAGCAGTGAATTTTTTCTGTAGATCTGGCAGTTGTTCCTAGGGCATAGTTCTCCATCACTGAATAGCTCTCATCCTCTTAAAGTTTAATTGGGACTTGTAGCTTTTATTTTTAAATAAGCAAGGATGAAATGAACTGTAGGATTTTACTTTTAAGAATTTAGTGAGTAACATGAAAATAGATGTGAACACAAGTGCTTATAATCTTTTTAAGTTTTCCAGGGTCCCATTATTGATGCCATCATCAAATCACTGAATAATTTAAAACTCCTATATTTTCTAGACTAGAGAGTGAAGAGGTAGCCTTTCTATTCTGTCTCTACTGAAGCTTGTAGAGTAAGTATTTGCCATCAGATAAGTGCTTTTGTCCAAAGGAAATCTGCAGGTCTGTTAATGTTAGAACCAAGAGGCATCTGGACACTGAAAAAAAAAAATCTTAGTTAAGAATCTCATGGATGAGTCGCTTTAGACAAAGGAATGTAGAAAGGCTTAGTTAAAAGACTATTGCAAATTTTTTGAGCTTTAAGGTTATAACATCTTTTCAGAGCTCTAGGACCTGCAGATAGATAATGGATATAGATAATGGATAAAAGTCAACAATGGAAAAAAATAGCTTCTGATTACTGCATTGGAAGACAATACAAAAATATTTACCAAAAAATCCATGGTCGGAATGAAGGAATATTGATGACAGGTTAAAAAAATTAGTCATTTTAAACCATATTAAGGCTCCTTCAAGCCCCAACACGTTTACTTTCTTATTTCTTGCCTGCTCATGCTTTATCCATCGCTCTTCCCTGGTCTGGAGAGGAGATTGTAAGTTTTTTTATAGAAGTTAATTCTGTTTACATATTTATTCAGAGAATTATTTTCTCTAGATTTCCTTCATGGTTTCAGCTTTCTTTTGTGTGGTTCATAGTTGAAGGGACGAGATAAAACTTGCCTCCAGATCAAATACTGCTTTGTTACTGGAGACTGGAGTCATCGTTGCCACCATTATCAACTTGAATGTAGTAATAACAGCAGCAGAATTCCTCTTGGTCTTTAACTTGGGTGTCCTGAGCAAAGCTGGATTTGGGGGTTACTTCCAGATATGGACACATGTGGAGACTTTTCTGGCTGGAGTCTTGGTCAGTGAAAGCTTATGCTCATCGTTTTTAGTAGCAGCTGAAAACCTGACATTCATTTTGATTGCTGACAGTGTGGTCCACTTGACCGATCCCTTCAGACACACCATGCCTCTGGCTTGCAGACAGACATCTATTTCCAACACATGTGGTATGGTCCAGGGTTTCCTGTGTACTAGACCTTGTACTGGCCTGCAGAGGTGAGCTACAGCACCAAACCTAGTGCTGACATTCTACGATTAGGCCATGTCCAAATGGAAAAACTTGGTATATGTCTGGGGACCAACCTAAAAGACAAAACCCAGATTATAGCTGACACTATCCTCAAAAGTCGGTTAAGTTAAATTATAGATTTCCTTCTGATTTTAAATGAAAAAGAAAGTGGGTTGGTAGAAAGCACTGGGACAGCTGATCAAAGAACTGTCAGGCACAAAGAAAGGAAAGGCTTTGTCTGCTGTTTGTGTAGAACAGAGCTTTCTGACCTGGCAGGTCTCTGAACTATAAAACTATGTATAAAGTACTTAAATAAGTACATTTTTCAAGTGAATGAGTCCCTGACTTTCATCATGTTCTCAAAGAGGATTCTGGTTCTGTCAAGGTTAGAATTCACAGACCTCAGAGAATTGTGGGAATATTCTGCTGGCTGGTGGGCAGGGTGGAGGGAGGAGGAGGCCTTCAGCACCAAGCTGAGGACTTTGAAGTTGACAGAGAGATATTGAGTTTCTGAGAGTAATTGTGGTAACAGTTTACCTTTTTTTTTTTTTTGGTAGGGGCGGATCTCAGTGCCTGTGCTTCCTAAGTAGGTGCTCTACCACTTGAGTATGTCCCCAGCTCTTTTTGCTTTCATTCTTTTTTTAAATTCTATTTTATTGTAAAGATGCTGTGCAGAGGAGTTACAGTTACATGAGTAAGACAACGAGTACATTACTTGTTGATCGTTGGTACCCCTTCCCTTGTTGTCCCACTATCCCTCCATCCCCCACCTCCCCCACTCCTCCCCATCCCACTTCATTGCCTCCCTCCACCCGAAGTTGTAAAGTTTGTTTCCAATATACTGTCCTGTGGGTATCATTGTTGCAATGGGTCATCCTGTGTCCTTGTTTCAGCATTTTGTTATTCCCTTTCCCCTCCCCAGATTAGACAAATGCATGCACGGTACCAAAATCAAAAATGCATGCACGGTACCAAAAGCAAGTACAGTGCAGAAGAACATACCAAGGAAACAAACAAAAAAATCACATAGTACTTTTAAAAAAAACAGTAAAGAAGAACCACTTATGTCCATATCTTGGGGTTCATTTCACTTAGCATCATCTTTTATGATCATAAGTAAGACCACTGACTCCAAATGGTTTAATTTTTATGTGTTATACTTGTCTTAGAGTTCTAACTCTTGGTGGCATGTGTTTTTTTTTAATCTCTTCTTCCACCTTTTCCTCCTCTCATTCTCCTTTTGTTTTTGTCCTTAATAGGAACTTTTTTTGGAAGCTTAACTCCATCCTCTTTTCCCCCTGTAGCAGGATATTACTAGCAAGGAGTGTGTAGTGGTGCTGCCTTTAGAGAAAATAGTCAGATACTACAACAGCTCTTCACGCAGGAATATTTTTCATTATCTGTAATGGGGCAGACCCTAAGTAAAGAAAAAAAAAATATATATAACACAAAATGGGAACCAGCATTCAGGATAGGGGATGGGTAGAAGAGAGCTTTTGTTCTTTCGTTTGTTAATTTATGTAAGATCAAGTTGCCATTTTAAAGTGTAAATGAGCTTTGGTGTCGCGACCGCCTCGACCCGCAAGGATGACGCGACAACAGGTCCTTCTTTCAGACGGTTTATTCAGGACCTTGTTTACAGCTTCTTTTCTCCTACTTCTCTCCTGCCCGCTTCTTCCTTCTTCTTCCTTCTTCCCCTCGTTTCTTCTTCCCATCCGCCCCCGCGCTCCGGTTATAAGCCTCCTGAATGGCCAATCCTGAAGCGCCACGTGGCATATACTGATAGGGCTGCAAACACGGAAGCAAACTAGGAGCCAAGTCATAGCCATATAAGGAGTTGTTTTTTACAGAGAGCACTCGTCACGAGGATGACAGAAGGCGGAAGCCCGCGCCATCTTAGGTCGCAGCCGCACCACGCGGCCCTGCCATTTTTGCTTTTGCAGCCGTCTTTGGTCGTGGCTCCCGCAGCTCTCCACACTTTGGTCTCTTGCAAAAAAAAATCACAAAAAGTCTGTTAAGTTCAAAGCTATGCCCATGTTTCAAACCCACTTTGCTTAAACTCTTATGATTAGACTGGACAGAAGAG
>NW_012268544.1:0-546 GCF_000151885.1 Dipodomys ordii
GGGGGCGTGCGTGGGTCAGGGGGCCTCCACCTGAGAACACAGGGCGGGGGCGTGTGTGGGTCAGGGGGCCTCCACCTGAGAACACAGGGCAGGGGCGTGTGTGGGTCAGGGGGCTGGGCCTCCACCTGAGAACACAGGGCGGGGGCGTGCGTGGGTCAGGGGGCCTCCACCTGAGAACACAGGGCGGGGGCGTGCGTGGGTCAGGGGGCCGGGCCTCCACCTGAGAGCACAGGGCAGGGGCGTGCGTGGGTCAGGGGGCCTCCACCTGAGAACACAGGGCGGGGGCGTGCGTGGGTCAGGGGGCTGGGCCTCCACCTGAGAACACAGGGTGGGGGCGTGCGTGGGTCGGGGGGCCTCCACCTGAGAACACAGGGCGGGGGCGTGTGTGGGTCGGGGGGGCCTCCACCTGAGAACACAGGGCAGGGGCGTGCGTGGGTCAGGGGGCAGGGCCGTGCGTGGGTCAGGGGGGCAGGGGCGTGCGTGGGTCGGGGGGCAGGGCCGTGCGTGGGTCGGGGGGGCAGGGGCGCGCGTGTGTGGCAGGGCAGG
>NW_012268544.1:7936-10201 GCF_000151885.1 Dipodomys ordii
GGAGGAGGAGAAACTTGAGTTCCTGGTGCTCTCTGGTGATGAGTTTTTACTCCACATAGGTGGACATTTATCTGTGAGGGGGGTAACATCATTTCTTAATTGTCGATAATTAAAGTTTCGATTTTCTTCCTGGCCCCCAGATAATTTTTAGAGCAATGCCTTTTCGAGAGCTTAGCATTTCTTACTGTGTTTTAATTTATTTACTACATTAACGAATACAGCCTATTATATTTCAACTACTGGAGATTTTGTAATGTCTTGAGATGAGCGGGGAAGACTCTTTATTGCGTTAGAACGGGACCAGCCGCCACAAACACCACTCACAGCAAATGACTTAGGGTGAAATGTAAGCCCTTGGTTCCTTCAAAGTTAAATTCTTGGTAGCTGAAAGAGTCATTAAGTTTGGCTGGAGTGAAGTACCAAAAATGCTGTTTTCCAGAAAGATTTCACAGAACAAACGTTGAGTACGCACAGAGCCTGGGCCCGTGACAAGAATGGCCTGGGCGGGGGAAGGGCAAAGCACAGCTTGGGGTGTACCCGCGGTAACCCAGGCATCGTGGCCGCACACACGCACTTCCGGCCAGCTCAGGACGGTCTCCTATTACACCGGTCAGTGCTGTTTCTTCCCCCACTTGTTCTGGTCTCTTCCTTAGGAACCCAATTTTTTGGGGGGGGTCCGGTCATGGGGCCTGAACTCTGGGCCTGGGTGCTGTCCCTCAGCTCTTCTGCTCAAGGCTAGCGCTCTACCACTTGAGCCACAGCGCCACTTCCGGCTTTTTTCTTGTTGCTTATGTGGTGCTGAGGAATCGAACCCAGGGCCTCAGGCATGTAAGGCAAGCGCTCTACCACTGAGCCGCCTTCCCAGCCCAAGGAACCCAATTACATACGTAGGTTTTAATTTTATTTCTCTTTAAATTTTGGAAATTCTATTTGCATTTCCCTCTGAATTCTGTTTGGCCTTATGCATACACATTGTCTTTGTGGACTCCAAAATGAACTTTAATATCTTATTTTAGGTCATTAATTCCTTAGGGGGAGGATGTTTTTCCCCGTTGGTCTCTTAGTTTCCCTTGTATGTCAGCATTGCGGTTACCACAGCATTGTGCCTGTTCAGTTGCTGACAAGTTCTTCTGTAAGGTTCTCTTTCCCTCTGGATTTAGCGGAATGATCTTTCCTCTGACTTGGTTTCTACTCTTTAAAAATATTATACGTATATACACACATAGGTGTGTATACATAATACATACACACACACACACACACACATCTTTAAGTAGCTGTACAAAGGAATTCCCACTTCACAAGTCAGTTTATGAACACAGTGCTTCTCCATCAGTGTCAGCCCTTTCCAGTTCTCATTGTGTGGCACTTGATTTGTGAAGGTGTACTTTAGATTCCAAAGCACTATTGCTCAATCCTGTGCCTTTTGTTTTATGAGCATGCCTTAGATTCTAATAGATAGACTGGGACGTGTGATTAGAAACTTCATTTCAAAAATCATAAATACACGTGAGCTCTTACATAACAGACACGCGGACTTTCTGGAAGCATTATTTTTCCCACCTCTGTTTTTGTAAGGAAAAAGAAAAGCTATGACCCAGATTTCCTTGGAGAGAGAAACTGTGGAAGCAAACCACACAGAGTGCAAAATACATGGACTCAAACCGCCAGCCATGCCGTGGGGGCTCTGCCTTCCTGCTGCAAGCTCATTTGCCACAAGAACAGACACAGTGTCCAACGGGCAACATGCACGGCCCATCATTAGCTGGGCTCGACCAGACAGCTAAACTATCCAGTAGAATCTGAGAAGTCTCCTCATTAAAAACCGGGGACTGGAAACAGAATGCAAAGCTGAGGAGTAAGAATTAAATTTATTCTTCAATGAATTCCTAAGGCCCAAAGCCCAGAAGAAGTAGAATTATCTCTGGGCATCTCGGTGCTGTAATAGCAAGTACTTACCTGTGCTGGATGAATTGTGACAACACTGGCGGTGCCGTGCATTTCGTACTTAGTACTTAGTGTTTAGTAATAGTAAGAGTGTGTGAAATGTTGTTCAGAAGAGAGCTGATCAAATCTCTCGATTTTTTTTTCTCATGTCAGGAATGGTAGGGACACAGTCGGTTGTGCGCGTGATGCGTTCCCGTGCATACGTATTTGAGTGTCTTGAGTTCTTATTATTGTGGCCAGCTGGAGCTGTGAATCACCTCTTCTTGGCAAATGGCCCTGCAGTGCATCGCCTCTTTGGCTTGTGTGAGTGTGACCGTG
>NW_012268545.1:0-448 GCF_000151885.1 Dipodomys ordii
AATCACCCATGATCCTCACTGCACCACAGCATTTAACCACAGATCTTCTGGAAGTTCTCATGTGCTTATCAGCTCCATAAATACTCTGCTATTCACATGTGCCAGTGCTATGCCAGTGGCCACCTAAGAGAAGCTGTGTGTGTGTGTGTGTGTGTGTGTGTGTGTGTGTGTCTGTGTGTGTGTGTGTGTGTGTGTGCGTGTGTGTGTGTTTCTACAAATTGCCTAGGTCAGAATCTACCTGGAAGGGTTGGTTTATGCAGGGTTTTTTTTTTTTTGCAGCTAACTAGACCTTCTCATTCAGAATCTCTGCAAGAGTATTCTAAAAGATGGTATGGACAGCAAGTAGCCCCAAGGAATACTTACTGTTTTTGAAAATTTTTGATTATCTAAGCATTTTGAAATTTGTCCATTCTGCTTCTGAGATGATCATTTTTTTTTTTTTTTGAGT
>NW_012268545.1:1298-6087 GCF_000151885.1 Dipodomys ordii
TTTTTTTTTTTTGCAGCTAACTAGACCTTCTCATTCAGAATCTCTGCAAGAGTATTCTAAAAGATGGTATGGACAGCAAGTAGCCCCAAGATGATTCTCAGGAATAGAAAGACTGGGTACTACAGAGCTGAACCAGTGGTTTTTGATAGTGTTATAGAGGAAGAGGATGGTACTACTACAGGATGATTTGACCTTTCCCTAAAGAGTTTTAGATTCTCCTCTCCACAGTGCACTTCGCGTGGAGATTGAGTTTGCATCAGAATGGAAAGGTATTCCTAAGTCTTTGTCAGCTCAGGTTACACCAGGGATTTCAATTCTGTTTCCTGTGCCCTCAGGAAGAAAAAAAAAGAATGAATTTTCTGGATGACCAACATTTGAATTGCTTGAGAATGATAAAAATAAGCCCCACAGAGCAGTGGTTAAGGAGATGATATATTAGGCAGAACTTTAGTCAACACCTGAATAAAGGCAGCCCCCGGAAATTTTTTTTCCCTCAGACTTTGTGACAGCTGCTTAATATAGCAAGGAGACATTTATTTTTGACACCCTTTTAGGAGGTGCCAGTGCAGATGAGTGTGTCCTCTTTGACATCTCAGGACAGTTTTTCATGTCATTCCTCACACCAGCATCACCATGATTTGAAAATGCTGTCAGTGGCTAATCTCCTATCACACCACACCCGTGCTGCAGTCACAGCACACAGCCAACTATAAACCAGGGATCCCTGTCTGGACATGTGTGGAATCCATCCATTTCTCTAAGAATATATGTACACTACCAATACTGAGCAATAGATAAATAATATGGAACACTAAGGTCAAGTCTGACACTCATCCCTTGGAGTTACACTCACACATTAAACACAATCCTCGACAACTCTGTACCCACATCAGATGCCGGCTATGAGGTGGTGGTTGTCTTGATGGCTGACACCTCTGGCCATCTAACTACAAATTCAGAAGGGGGTTTTGTATGGTACTTTCAGATAATGAACAACTCACAGAATTCAGGCTAGCTCTATAGTTCAGATCTTTGGTTTATTAGACAGGGTATATAAAAACTTCTGGACCTAAACAAATGGGGGGATCCATGAATGGAGGGTCTGGAACATGGAATTTCTTGGCCCTCTCCCCATGGAATCAGAACATGTCACCCTTTTAGCACATAGCTATGTTCTGCAACCAGGAAGCTCATCTGAATTTTGAGGTCCTGGGCTTTTCTGGGGTTTCGTGATAAGCATGATTTGAATTGAATCATTGGCCACATGAATGAACTTTCTTCCCCTCTGAGCCACTGGCCTAAAGCTTCCTCCATCCAATCACATGGTTAGATTTTGGGGCAGGATCAGCCCTAACCATTGTCATATTCCTAGCAAAATCAGGTGTGAATCAAGGGTCCACCATAGATAACAGAGACACTCTTTTTATTTTGTGAAATCCAAGAGTTTAGAACTCCCATGTCAGGAACCCAGGACCAGATGAATTGCTACATAATACCTTCATTTGTGAGAGGTCATATTTTAGATTGAAAGTTTCAACTATTAGAACTACACACTATGTTAGAAAAGAAATAAATCTTGGAAATGATTTAGTCCAAGCCCCTCTTGTGACAGATAAGGAAACTGAAGTCCAGAGGTAAAGAAAGTTGCCTGGATAAGTGACTAGATAATAGTGAAGGTGCAACTGGGATTAAAATCCGATATATATCCTACAAAATTAAAAAGAGTGAGGGAAGGTATGAGTAGAGGAGGAGGGTGAGAATGTTTCAAGGGCTGATGTTGATCAAGATACACTGTATTCATAAATTGCTTTAAGTGGTGATTCCTATGTACAACTGCTTAAATGTAACAAAATTATTATTATTATTATTATTCCAGTCCTGGGCCTTGAACTCAGGGCCTGAGCCTCTCTGTGCTCAAGGCTAGCACTCTATCACTTGAGCTACAGTACCACTTCTGGCTTTTTCTGCTTATGTGGTACCGAGGAATTGAACCCAGGGCTTTGTGCATGCTAGGCAAGCACTCTACCACTAAGCCACATTCCCAGCCCCCAAAATACTATTGAAAAGAAAAGGTTCTTTTCTTACGACTCCAGATCTGGGACCAGGATGAAGAACATTATGCCTGAGTGAGAAACAATAGAGGTTGGAGAAAACATGTCTGAATGGATGTGTGTGCAGACATGTATGTATGTCTGCACAGGCTTGTGTGTCAAAGGGTGTGTTGTAGAGGACATTGAACAGCTGCCAATGAACTTGCTTATCCCATGACTACCTTGTTGCTAGTGAAGGGGTATTTAGACAACTGCTGAGGAAATCGCTGAAACATAAAGCATGGATTGTATGTTTTGTTTTCTCCTATCCTTGTAAAATAGAACTCAAGAACCCGGCTTCTGAGGCTGTTCTGATTTGCAGTCAGTTCATGAGAGAATCATGGGGAAGTAGTTTTACCTCTTACAGACTTCATGTCTATTTGTGTGCATAGGTATGTGAAACATTGTGTGTGTGTGTGTGAGAGAGAGAGAGAGAGAGAGCACGAGTGAGCGAGAAAGAGAGAGAGAGAAGACAAATCTAGTCATCCTATGGAAAGCACAGACAAGTCCCTTTTCCTCCTCTTGTATGTGATCAGACTTTAAAATAAATGCTGAGCTATTGTTTTTGCTCCCTATATTCCCTGGTGTAAAAAGTACAGCAATTTACTTGAAACAAAAAGATTGGTGAACCAATTCAGCGCTGATACTCACTAGACATTATGTTGAAGATGAATTTTACAACTTGGTGAGCAGGGGAGAGGGGAGGGGAAAAAGTGGGAGAAAATGAGGGAGGAGTTAACACTGTTCAAAAAGAAATGTACTCATTACCTGACTTATATAACTTTAACCCCTCTGTATATCACCTTTACAATAAAATTTAAATTAAAAAAGATTTGAGTAGACAACAACAGCACTAATATAATGTAAATTGAGCTCCAACTCCCTATTTTTTTTCTCTTGTCCATTTCTAAACCTTTCTTATCAAGGAGAAACCTTGTAAAGTAAGTGACTCTGATGATAGAGCTTGTCATTGTGTGTGTGTGTGTGTGTGTGTGTGTGTGTGTGTGTGTGAGAGAGAGAGAGAGAGAGAGAGAGAGAGAATATGTGTGTGTGCCTGAACTCAGAGCCTAGTTCTGTTTCTGTCCTTTCTTTTTTCACTCAAGGCTTAGGGCTCTACCACTTGAGCCACAGCTCCACTTCTGGCGTTTTTTGGTGGTTAACTGCAGATAAGACTCCTCAATGAACCAGGATCCTCAGATCTCAGCTTCCTGAGTAGCTAGGATTATAATCATGAGCCACCAGTGCCTGCCTAGGCCTTGTCATTTTTAGAGAAAGCCACAAAGCTAAGGTTTCTGTCTTGCCCTCTTCTTTGAAGATACTATTTACTCTTAGTCTTCAGATGCTTTCCAGATCCATTGTGGTTTATCACTAGTCCAGAAATTACTCCTGAGCTTAAGACCTAAGATACCTTAAATTCTACAGACTGTAGTTGAGCATTTATTTTCTTTCCTCTTCTTTCCCTTCTCTCTGTTTTCTCAGTTTTATAACCATCACCACAAACTACATAGGCACTCTTTAGAAATTCAGAGCCATCCTTGCAGCTGACCTGACTCCACATGACCCTTTTAAGCATCTATAATCTGTATTTTTATATCTTTCTGGCTTTGCTGTCTCAGTTAAGTCATTCCACATCTCTTTTCTTGTCTTCTGTGACTAGGCCTAACTGGCCTTCCTTTTGACCTTGCCCTTCCTCCACTCCATCATCTATCATATGACACAGATTTTATGCTCTTACTTATATTGAGCCAGGTGGCTTGTATTCAGGAACAGCAGTGAATGAACAGAGTGTTTGCAAGTTCATTCTTCAATGATTACATTATTGAACTTCAACAGACAACTTGAGGTCTTGTTTAGCTGATACAAGCACCAGATCTTTAGTCCATGCTATTGTGTCAATAAGTTATGTAGCCTGATTTAGGGCAGGCTCCAAGTATTCCTGTCCTGAGATATGTTGAGAGCTTATAAGCTTGTTCCTTACATGTAGGATCATTTTGGCTTATTATGAAGGAATTATCTTCTAATAATCTGGCCAATAGTACGTACTTAAGATTTTGTGAAGTGAATAAATGCACTTACATACTTAAAGAGCAAATTGCATCCTTAGAAGAAACGTAACGACATGTAGTCATTTGTAAATGTTGACACTATGGTCAAAAGTTAGGGCAGGTCACTGTCTTAGCACATGGCTATCATCCCCAACCAAGAAGCTTGTGAGCCAGAACTTGTCTGCATGGGCTGTGGCAAGTATGTCATGTCCCAGGTGTTTTCTGCTGAGAAGCCTGGTATTTCCTTGTGTTCTGTGTTCCTGGTGTTTCCTTGTGTTCTGGCCACCATGAACCTGAATAAACCCACAAGACCCACTGTCTTCATTTCCTTTTCCTACTACCACCTCCCAGCCAAAGGTCATTGCCTCTGGCTCTCCTTCCTGAGTGTATTGGGTTTCTAGCTTCTCTAGTTCTTTTAACTACTTCAACCTGGGCCTGAGGATCATTCTTTGTCTTCTTTGCACCATGTTATTCTTTGTAAGTTATATTACTTGTCCATGCACCTGTGGATTGCCTGAATCTTCTAGTCATTTCTTTTTTTTTTAATTAAATTTAATTTAATTTGTGAACATACTGTACAGAGGGGTTACAATTGCATGGGCAGGATAATGCGTATATTTCTTACCAAGCATTGCAGCCTCCTCCTTTGTTTAC
>NW_012268545.1:9762-11108 GCF_000151885.1 Dipodomys ordii
GCTGGGAAGGTGGCTCAGTGGTAGAGCGCTTGCCTTGCATGCATGAGGCCCTGGGTTCGATTCCTCAGCACCACATAAGCAAAAAGAAAAAAAAACTGGAAGTGGTGCTATGGCTCAAGTGGTAGAGCGCTAGCCTTGAGCTGAAGAGCTGAGGGACAGCGCCCAGGCCCAGAGTTCCGGCCCCATGACCGGACCCCCCCCAAAATATAATAATTGGGGCTGGGAAGGTGGATCAGTGATAGAGGGCTTGCCTTGCATGCATGAAGCCCTGGGTTCGATTCCTTAGCACCATATAAGCAGAAAAGGCCAGAAGTGGTGCTGTGGCTCAAGTGGTAGAGTGCTAGCCTTGAGCTGAATAGCTGAGGGGCAGCACTCAGACCCAGAATTCAGGCCCCACGACCGACCGAAAAAATACAATAATTTTATCTGGTTACTTTTTGAACTCAACAGATTGGAACTTAAACCTATACATTTTTAAAATCCACATGTATAAATTTATTCTAGTTCCATTGTACATACTATGAGCCAGAGAAAGCTAGAGTGAACTGTGGACCACAAAACTGGCCTAAGGATGATGCCAGCAAGTCTAACTTTCACTGTGACAAGAATAAGGTTTTGAGACCTCTTTTCATTCCACCAAAAAGATGAGTTGGCCAGGCATTGGTGGCTCATGCCTATAATCCTAGCTACTTAGGAGGCCAAGATCTGCGGATTGCAATTTGAAGCCAGCCAGGGCAGGAAATTCCTAGAGGCTCTTATTTCCAATTAGCTACTAAAAATTTGGAAGTAGAGCTGTGGCTTGAATGGTAGAGAACTAGCCCTGAGCAAAAAGCTAAGGGATAGTGCCTAGGACTTAAGTTCAAACCCTAGTACTGGCAAAAAAAACCCAGCCAAACAAACAAAAAAACCCAAACCAAAAAAGATCACTTTGTGTTGTTGCTCTCTTATAATTTTTTTTGCCTCTAGTCTACTAGGATATGATACCTCTTTTTCTGAAGTCATCCTGTTCCATATAGGAAGTGTTATGTTATAAATGTTATATAACTACACTTACCTTTTTGCTTATAGACATATGAACTGGGCCATGGGTCGATTCAACAGAGGATTCTAAGCACCCTTCACCATAGGGAGGAAGAATTGTTTTGTACCTTTGTTTGTGCTGTCAAGAATATTGCTGTGGCCCTTTGGTTCTTTGGATTTAAGTGGTTCTTAGAGGGATCTTCATTAATATCTTAATTCTCCACTTTGATGGGTAGAAAAGAACCTCTATAGGCCAACTTCTCCCAGGATACATCAGTGTGTGTGTGTGTGTGTGTGTGTGTGTGTGTGTGTGTGTGTGTGTGTGT
>NW_012268546.1:0-2681 GCF_000151885.1 Dipodomys ordii
CTTCCTCCTCCTTCTCCTCCTCCTCCTCCTCTTCCTCCTCCTTCTCCTTCTCCTTCTTCTTCTTCTTCCTCCTTCCTCTTGCTCAAAGCTAGTGTTCTACCACTTGAGCCACAGCTCCACTTCTGGCTTTTTCTGAGTAGTTTATTAAAGATAAGAATTTCATGAAGGGGGAGCTGGGAAGGTGGCTCAGCGGTAGAGTGCTTGCCTTGCATGCATGAGACCTTGGGTTCAATTCCTCAGCATCACATAAGCAGAAAAACCCGGAAGTGGTGCAGTGGTTCGAGTGGTAGAGCGCTAGCCTTGAGCTGGAGCTGAGGGACAGCGCCCAGGCCCAGAGTTCAGGCCCCACGACTGACCAAAAGAAAAAAGAAAAAAAGAATTACACAGAGGGGCTGGGAATGTGGCTTAGTGGTACAGTGCTTGCCTAGCATGCATGAAGCTCTGTACCACATAAACAGAAAAAAGCCAGAAGTGGTGCTGTGGCTGAAGTCGTAGACTGGTAGCCTTGAGCAAAAGCAGCTCAGGGACAATGCTCAGGTCCTGAGTTCAAGTCCCAGGTCTGGAGAAAAAAAAAGAAAAAAGAAAAGAAAAAGAGAGAGAGAGAAAGAAAGAAAGAAAGAAAGAAAGAAAGAAAGAAAGAAAGAAAGAAAGAAAGAAAGAAAGAATTTCATGCACTTTTCTGCCTGTGCTGGCTTCAAATCTCAATCCTGAGATCTCAGCCTCCTGAGTAGCTAGGATTATAGGTGTGAGCCAATGGCACCTGGCCTTATTCTTTTGTTGTTGGTCATGGAGCTTGAACAGTGGGCCTGAGTGCTGTCCCTGAGCTCTCCAGCTCAAGACTAGGCTCTACCACTTGAGCTACAGTGCTACTTCTGGCTTTCTGGTGGTTTATTGAAGATAAGAGCTCTTCTCGTGGACTGTCCTGCCCAGGCTGGCTTTGAACCACGATCCTCAGATCTCATCCTCCTAAGTAGCTAGGATTACAGGTGTGAGCCACCAGCACTGGCTGCCATGTTCTTGTGACTAGAAGAAAACATCCTAATGTGGATACATGTTGGACTTCTTTTGTGTGGTTGCATTCTTAAACAATAAGCACCGAGTGTGTAAATGTGACAATTATGAGGTATTCTTAGGAAGCAAGTAAGTTCTGTCAAATTATTTTTCCTGCAGAACTAAAATGTAACTAAAGGCAGTTGAAGTTAATCAGTCAGATAAAAGGATATTCTGAGCAAAGAAAGGTGTCCTTGATGGGCTGGAAAGAACAAGAATTTGTCCCAGCTCACGTCATATGTGATTGTGAAACAAGCATGATCAACATGCTTATTTAATTAACACTGTTTGGAAATCACAACTCTATATTGAAGCTCAAAGCTGCATACAGTGGAGGGCTGGAGGCATTGCTCAAGTGGTAGAGTATAGAGTGTTGAGTAAGAGAAGTAAAAATTATTTGTAAACAACTACTTCTAAAAATAGAAATAATCTACTGAAAGCAATTCAAACTAAGAATAAGTGTTCCAAGACAGCTGGTGCAAGTTTCAACAACTTTTCCTTTACATCAGCAATGATATCTTAGCACATGCAATAGGAGAAAATTGCATTTATAATAGTACTACACTGTAATGAAAATATTTGGGAATAATGTTAAAATTAAATAGTCAAGATTTATAATATAAAAATAAAACTTTACTGTAAGTCATTAAATAACATTTTAATAAATATTGAGATAAGACTATCCTATAAAGAAATCTTAGTCAGGGGCTGGGAAGGTGGCTCAGTGGTAGAGCGCTTGCCTTGCATGCCTGAGGCCCTGGGTTCGATTCCTCAGCACCACATATGCAAAAAGAAAAAAGCCGGAAGTGGCACTGTAGCTCAAGTGGTAGAGCGCTAGCCTTGAGCTGAAGAGCTGAGGGACAGCGCCCAGGCCCAGAGTTCAGGCCCCACGACTGGACCCAAAAAAAAGAAAAAAGAAAACTTAGTCAGGCACTGGTGGCTAATGCCTGTACTACTACTACTCAGGAAGCTGAGATCTGAGGATCATGGTTCAAAGCCAACCCCAGAAGAAAGTCCGTGAAACCCTTATCTCCAATTAACCACCAGAAAATTGGAAGTGAAGCTGTTGTTCAAAGTGGTAGAACACTAGCCTTGAGCAAAAGAGCTCAGGGACAGTACCCAGGTTCCAAGTTCAAGCCCCATGACTGAAAAAGAAAAAAATAAACTGCATAGAGTAAGCCAGTCACTTGCAATAAAAATTTAATAACAACTTTGGAACTTAAGAAATTGTCCTAATTTTTTAAAGATTATTTCTATTTGAAAATGCTAAAAACAGAGGGGTTACAGTTATGTAAGTCAGGCAAAAAGTATATTTAATCTGAAAAAATAAATAAGAAATGATAGGCTTTTTTTTTTCCTACATAAAGAATAATGAGGGCTGGGAAGGTGGCTCAGTGGTAGAGTGCTTGCCTTGCATGCCTGAGGCCCTGGGTTTGATTCCTCAGCACCACATAAGCAAAAAGAAAAAAGCTGGAAGTGGCACTGTGGCTCAAGTGGTAGAGTGCTAGCCTTGAGCTGAAGAGCTGAGGGACAGCACCCAGGCCCAGAGTTCAGGCCCCACGACTGGACCCCCCCCCCAAAAAAAAAAGAAAAGAAAATAGAGTGAAACCAACATGGTAGAGCATAAGTAG
>NW_012268546.1:4173-4523 GCF_000151885.1 Dipodomys ordii
TCATTCTTTCTGATGGAGGCATAGAATTCCATTGTGTATATATACCACATTTTCTTGATCCATTCATCTACTGAGGGGCATCTAGGTTGGTTCCACATCTTAACTATGGTAAATAATACTGCAATAAACATAGTCGTGCTGGTAGCTTTAGTGTGGTCTTGTTTGTAAACATTTGGGTAAATGTCCAAAAGTGGGATTTCTGGGTCATAGGGGAGCTCTATGTGGAGTCTTTTGAGGAACTTCCATACTACTTTCCCAAAGTGGTTGAACAAGATTATACTCCCACCAACAATGCAGTAAGGTTCCCTTCTGTCCACATCCCCTCCAGCATCTGTTGTTATTAGAGTTCT
>NW_012268547.1:0-339 GCF_000151885.1 Dipodomys ordii
CTTAATATATATTTTTATTGTAAAGATACTGTACAGAGGGGTTACAGTTACATGAGCAAGGTAATTAGTCCATTTCCTCTTGAGCATTGTTACACTCTCCTTTATTTTTCCCCTACCATCCCTTTCCTCCCCACTTCCCCAACTTCTCCCTCTCCTCTCCACCCCCCAAATTTGTAAATGTTCAACATACTGTCTTGAACATCTCATTGTTACAATGGATCATCCTGTATCCTTATTTCAGCATTTTTTATTGCCCTTCCCTTTCCCAAATTAGAAAAATGTATATACAAGATACAGGGCACCAAAATCAAATACAGTGACAACAGGGGTTGTACCATG
>NW_012268547.1:2239-4489 GCF_000151885.1 Dipodomys ordii
AGACCTAGAATAAAAGAGATCCTTTCTCTTTTTCATACATACCTTGAAATTATCAGAAGATCTGAAATGTACATTAACTGATGTAAACAAAATGAATAGATGTATAATGAAGATGAGGTAAGCAATCTGTTCTTTTCCTATAAGTACTGTAACAACCCAAAATTTTCCTAAACCTCTTTGAGTTTTTCTATATTAATAAGGTGAAGTTCCTAAATTGGTTGGCAAGCTGACCAAGACATCCACTTTCTATTTTCTGAAAGCTTCCAGATGTTTCATAGATGTATAACATCAATTCCAATTTTGACTGCAAATTTTCCAGGAAATTCTGCATATTTGATCCACTGGGCTTTTGCCTGTTGAATTGTATGACACTGTTTTTGTGATCCCACAGTTCCTCTGGGGACCATATTTACTACAAATAATCTCAGAAAAGTCTTATATATCATCTCAAAAGGATTATTAAAAATAATCTTAAAGCATTTCAATCTATTCACATACATTAACCAATATCTCTGTCTCTCATAGACTATGAGCTTAGTAACTATACTACTTACCTCTATATTCTGATAAATTCCCTTATGAAAACTGCCTTGTCAGTTTCTGCCAGAAAGATAGGTCTCATAAATCAGAGCTGGAGAAGTATAAGCTGCTATCTTACTTCATTGTATTTTTCATTGATCTCTTGCTTTTTTCCTTAGGCACTTGCATAAAAACATCTTCCTTAAAAGTCATCCCTGGAAAAACAAGCTGTTCCCACTATTATGACATCTGGGATCCACTGGACTCAGCAATGCTCTGTCGGAATTTTCCATTCCAATTTGCTTGGGGCCTCTACCTCTGGGCAGTAACTACCCAAATCATGAGGTACAACTTATGCATTGACCAAGCAGCCATCATTCCACCACAGCCCCCTCCACCAGGCTGGAGCCACACCACACGACATACATTTTGTATACACATTTTAAGCCCATATTCAGATCAGAACTCTTTCTTTACACTTTACCAAAACTTTTCTTTATTTTGATTATACATCTCTATTATGTTACTTTATTTGCATTATTAAAAAGTTTAAGCCATTATAGTGAATTGCCACGTGTGCCTATTACTTTTTTCTTCATGCTTCACAATAGTTAATACGTAGGAAGCATTCAAATCATTTTGTAGAATTGAATGCATCACCAGTTTCAGAAAACACCAAGAAAAATGACAATAAAACATACTGGAAGGGCTGGGAATGTGGCTTAGTGCTAGAGTGCTTGCCTCACATGCATGAAGTCCTGGGTTTGATTTCTCAGTACAACATTTTTTTAAAAGCCAGAAGTGTCGCCAAAGCTCAGGGACAGTGCCCAGGCCCTAAGTTCAAGCCCCAGGACTGGCAAAAAATACTAGAAGCAGTCATAAAGGATAACTTACAAGTCAAGTATCTTCCTATTGGTAATATCATTTCTCTATTTTTGCAGGTTTCAGACAAGATTCTCTCTTTCCAGGTTCAATAGTAGTGGAATTCATTCTGAATTTATTATACTGACCTCCCTCTATGTCTTCCCATGTCTTGGTACTATTATTCTATGAATATTTGAAGGACTAAATGATATCTCAAAGGCAAGGCATGATTCCTCAACATATTCCTTATTATAAAAACCTGCCAAAATCACTAGCACTGAAATGTTTGAGCCATGTTTTCATTTCATAGCATAATTTTATTTTAATGCACCAAATTCATGATTCTCTCTATATTAATAGCATTCCTGGGTGAACTATAAACCTATTTCATTGTTATTCTCTTTATTCCATATTCCTATTCTTTTATAAATTTTATTTCATTGTAAAGGTGATGTACAGAGGGGTTATGGTTGCATGAGTAAAATAATGAGTACATTTCTTGACAAGCATTGTTACCCCTCCTTTGTTCTTCTCCCACTATCCCTTCCTTCTCCCACCTCCCTCCCCTCGAAAGTTGTAAAGTTCATGTCCAACAGAATGTCTAGTGAGTATCATTGTTGAAATGGGACCTGTGTCCTTGTTTCAGCATCTCTATTCCTATACTAGTTTTTATAGGAAAAAACAGTGGCTCTCAGTCCATCTTTAGATTTCTTTCCTTTTTGCTTTTACTCATTCTATTCAACTGAATACCTATCTACATAGTTCAGTGTTCAGAGTGATTTACTGAATTTTGTGTAGCACAATAATCTGAATAAGAAATTAACTGTAGCTTCCTTTCTTGGCAGGAATTCATTATCAATATTTCAA
>NW_012268547.1:10144-10543 GCF_000151885.1 Dipodomys ordii
TTCAAATTACAGAAAGGGAGGGAGATTTGGGGGAACATTGCAGTACAGGTACTGAGATTTGAATGTTGTCCTCATACTTGTTAACCAAGTACCCTACTACTTCAATCACTCTGCCAGTATCTTTCTTGATAATTTTCAAGATAATAAAGAGCTGTAAAAAAAAAAAAAGAAAGGTTAAAATCTTGTAATAGAAACATCTCAAGGAAAGTACAAATAATATATAAACATATAAAGCACAAATAACAAACAAATATATAACTAAGTTATATATATATAACTTATATATTCAATATATATAACTTATATATTCAATATAATTCAATATAACAGCACAAAATGGGCAGAGACAAAAATATGCCTAGTATTATCGGTTATTGCACTGCTCCTATGCAATAGGTA
>NW_012268548.1:0-1101 GCF_000151885.1 Dipodomys ordii
CCTTTTTTGCTCAAGGCAAGTGCTCTATCACTTGAGCCACAGCTCTCCTTCTGGGTTTTTGGTTAAATGGAGATAAAATCTCATAGACTTTCCTGCTTGGGCTGGCTTTTTGAACTTCAATCTTTAGATATCAACCTCCTGAGTATCCAGGATTGTGAGCCACCAGCTCTCAACCACTTTTGCCTTTTGGAGACTGTAATTTTGTGTTTTCTGCATTAAAAAATAGCTATGCATATGGGCAAGAATACTTAGGTAAGAATATGCATCATTTCTTCAGTTAAAACTTAAGTTCTAAAAAAATAACAATTTAGATTCTAGAAAGGCATGAACTATGGTGTGTTTTGTTGACACAGTACTGTGTGTGAACACAAGCTGTTATGTGGGTGAATTAAACTGGTTTAGGGTGATGAAAAGCCATACATGCTCTAGGTTAGCCTGTAAGGTTCATCAAAGTACTTTTCAGGTAGCCAATTAGGGTTACTCAAGTTCACTCTAATCCGTTTTTCTTTTCCACTGCTAAAAATTGAGTCAAAGCAGATTTTTCTACTTGATCTAATTCTATAACTATGACAACAGTTTAGTTAATGAATTCTAATTGAATATGAACAGATGGCCATAGTAATTACAACTTGAATGTTACATGTAACCATTTACTTCTTTAACTTTTCAATATGTATTTTTTAACTTCCTCAGTACTGTGAATGAGATTCTTTTTTCAGATATTAATAGTAAAGACACCAAAATCCCTATTTTTTCCTGGAGTGAAGGTGTCCCTATTACCTTATATCCAGTTGACACCTCAGATAGTAAGTACTTCATGTCTCCTCTACCTCCACACTTTCGTCACTACTCCATTACTATCTTTGTGTCATTGGAGTTTGGAAGGGAGATGCTGTCACATGTTATTGGAAATGAAAAGCAAAGTCAGAATTCAGATTGGTTGGGCTGGGAAGGTGGCTCAGTGGTAAAGCGCTTGCCTTGCATGCATGAGGCCTGGGTTCGATTCCTCAGCACCACATAAGCAAAAAAGAAAAAGCCGGAAGTGGCACTGTGGCTCAAGTGGTAGAGCGCTAGCCTTGAGCTGAAGAGCTGAGGGACAGC
>NW_012268548.1:7831-15144 GCF_000151885.1 Dipodomys ordii
AAAAAAAAGAAATGTACTCATTATCTTGCCCGTGTAATTGTAACCCCTCTGTACAGTATTTTCACAATAAAAAAGAAAATAAATCAGTTGTTTATCCATCCAAAAAAATCATAGTGTCCAGTGAGTACCACAGATGCATTTGTTCACCCATTTTCCCTCCATTTCTGTGCCTCCCCTTATACTCCCAAAGACATATAGACAAACAAATAAGGCTTTCCTTTTTTAATGTTTTTTTTTTTCTCTCCCAGATCTGGGGACCAAATTTAGGGCCTTGCACTTGCTAGGCAAATGCTCTTCCACTGAGCTAAATCCACAACCCCAATACAGGTTTTTCTTTTCTTTCTTTTTTGGATCATGAGTATAGAGTTGCTATGCAGAGGGGCAACAGTTACATGAATCAGGTCATGAGGATTGAGTACAATTATTTTTGACCCATGTCTTCCTTCCATTGCTCCCTCCTGGTTTTCCCCTCCCATCCCCATCCACAACATTTCCAGTTCACTTTCCATGTAGTGTCCAGAGAGCATTAAAACAACCTTTTATTGTCTCTCAGTTGAATTGAGAAGGTCTTCATAATGACTTAAATTGTTTTTCTTTTTTTTTAATTAAGTTTTTTTTTTATTGAGAGAGAGGTTACAGTTACATGAGCAAGGTAATGAGTACATTTCCTATCCAGCATTGGTGCCTCCTCCTTCGTCTTCCCCCTACCATCCCTTCCCTCCCACCTTAAATTGTTTATCTTAAGTTTACCCTAAGCATATTTTCTGTTTCATTGTTGCAGTTAATCTTTGTAAAGTACTTATGATTATTAAAAACAAACAGTATCTATACCTAGCTACAAAATGAACTGTACTATTATTAACCATAGTTTTTAAAAAATTTATTCTTTTGGGTTTTCAAACTGTGCTTTGATACAAGATTGCACTAATAATATTTGGGTCTTTACTGGTCATCTTTTGGGTAGGGATAAGTAACTAGTCTTTTACTATAAGCCATAAAGCTGAATTGTGATGGATTAGAGTGGACCTGGCTAGGTGCTGTCCCCGAGCTGTTTTTGCTCAAGGCTAACACTCTACTACTTGACCCACAGCTCTACTTCTGGCTTTTTGGTGGTTAATTGGAGATAAGAGTCTCATGGACTTTCCTGCCTGGGCTGGCTTTGAACCACAATCAGATCACAGCCTCTTGAGTAGCTAGCCAGGATTACAAGTGTGAGTCACCAGTGTCCAGCCTGTTGTCTTTTTTTAATCAGGGAGAAATGTTTAATTTTAAGAAATTTCTCTATGTACTTTTTAGGAATATAGTTCTGCTCTTCCTTTCAGAGTCCACTGGCTAGTATTTTGGGGAGGTAATTCATTTGTTTTGTCCTCTGTTTTCTGACATCAAACTACACACTGGCTTTCCTTTGTTCCTTCAATTTATTGTCCTTAGGTTGCTTTTTCGCTTGTCTTTTATCTCCTTATTTGTCTGTTTTTGCTCCAAGGCTATATTACAGATCACTGACTTGGGATTCTGCCATTTTGATCATGTTCCTTTCTATATTTAGCTTATTGTTTTCCAGGTCCTTAATGGTGTTCTTTTTTACCCCCATTTCTTCCATTCTGCAATCTTACTTAAAAGAAAAAAATCAGACTCTTCCATCTAGCATCTGTTCATGATCTTTTGAAACACAGACTCAACCTTTCCTTTAATTTTTATAAGTGTAGAGACTTTAAGGACAGAAAATATTTGTTACCCTAATGATTTTTTTGGTGGGGATATATTCTCTTTCTACACATATTATGTATCTATCTCATTTTTATGCTGTGTTCAGTTCCAGCCTCCTTTATCTCTCTTCATCCTTGTTTTATAAGTATTTTCATTATTACCATGCTCTTTATTTTCAGTTCACTCAAGTATGTTAAGGGCAGCCCTGCTTAGGCCTTCAATTTGTTCAAGTTATCAGTGACTTCTTTTTGAGTATGGCAGAGAATAAGAATCTGTCAATATCCATTTCCTCTTCTCCATCAGTCATGGAAACCCTAAATAGGGTGACTACATGGATACTCCTCAGTATGACTGACAGTAAGAATGCCTACTCCTGTAGGAGGACGCCCCATCCATCACATGTGGTCCAGCCTCATGACCTTATACTGCAATAGTTCTTATAAAGGATGTGTATGCAACGAAGGCACAATCTTATTAGTCTTACTATAAAAAGATAATGTATTCTCTCAGCTAGGAATGTCTACTCCTGTGAAAATTTTGATCATGTAAAGAATAAAAAAGAAACACATTAAAGTTCTCATAACCCCCTTCTCTGGGATGACCTGTTAATATCTTATAGTGTATCCTTTAAGTCTTATTAGATATACATGGGTCTTTTCCAAGATAAAACAAGATAGTGCTGTTTCACAGCTTGATATTTTTCACTTAGTATAAAATGAATTTGTTTTGTATGTGTTAATATTTTTACATAATTATTTTTCACTGATAATAGTCAATATATATGGAGTGATCACTTGTTGTCATATGTTGCTCTAGGTATTCACAAATTGTAACTCATTTAATTCTTGTAGCCCCATAAAGTAGGCACTGTTGGTATTTTTTTTTTTTTTTGTTTAATGGATAAAGAAAGTGAGACAACAAGAAGCTAAGTAATCTTATTTCCATGGCTTTAAATAGTGCCTGGCACATAGTATATGCTTAGTTAATATTTGCTGAATGAATAGTGAGCTGAGTCAGGCCACAATGGCCTGGATTCTTTAATCTAGTTGTCTAGTTGAAACAGATACCACTTTTCACTCCCAGCTTTACTGGCTCTATGTTTTATCCATTTTATCTGCTTTATTGCCTCAGCTTTCAACCTATCAGCCCCTTGTTTATTTCCCCCACTTATCATCACTCTCCCTTGCTCTAAGTATCTTAGTTTATATCACTATTCCAAAAGAGAATAAAAAATGAAATGTAAATATCTCGTATATCAGACTGGAGTTAGTGTATAGGTGGATGCAGAATGGCACTACAACTAGCTTAAAGGAGGATTTTCATTGGAAGCCTAACAAGAAGACCAGAGGCAAGCAGTCTAGTGAGGGAGGGTCAGCTTCCACAGAACCATCAAGCCATGATCACATGACACTTACATTTCATTTTTGTTGCCTTCGCGTTGTCTAATGACTTCCTGTCCCACCCCATCATTCCTGAATTCTAGGTTGAAACGAAAGGGAAACAGTGAGGGCCAGCCTGGTTTGCCCATTCTCAGCATGTTCCTGGGCACACAGCCGTCTGCACCTGCCAGATCTCTGTCCCTGCTCGCTTCAACACAACCTGGGAAATGTAGTTTGTCACATTGTCACTCTATTCAAAATCAGGATCCTTTGTTGGCAGGAGAGGAGAATAAACACTGGTGGATGTTCTGCAGTATCTGCCACATTCCTGTTCTAAGATATTTTCTGTTTGCAGTGATGGGACAAGAAATGTTTTTGTCTTGTTCAGTGTAATATTAATGTCCATTCACACTCTTCAGTCACAATGTCCTGTGTTTTAGTGGGTTTCTCTTTGTAGGAAAATGTGTGAGACATATGATGTATGACTTTTAGTAAAAAATCAGTGTCTGTCCATTGTTTAATCATGTGCACAGGCATTGGGAAACAAGAGCTTTCTTATGTTTTTACGGGGCAACATTTGGGGCATATATTTGTTGTTCTATTTAATGAACATTAATTGGAGGATATAAATTTAATAGACATAGAAAAGGGGCAAAATAAATGGGAACCGTAAAGGAAAGTATCTAGGGTGCATACTAGTATTTAATTATTAAGTAGCACAGGGTAGAACTTTACTAACCATAAGATCTGCGTGTTAAGATATGATTGAAAGAATAAAATGATGATATAAATGATGTCAATGGAGAAATGTTAATAATTTATTGTTCATTCAATTGTTGCTGCAGAAGCATGGTGGTTCTCAGGTAAATCCAGAGTTCACAGGACATGAAAAATTAAGGAAATGTTTGGATCTTTTTTTAAAAGCAGGTATTTTAAATAATGTACAATTATGTAAAATGTGAAAAATATTTAGAATGCAAGAAGATACCTGAACAAATTCTAAGTTACAAAATCTGAAAAGTACACACGCATTATAAAAACTCAGAAAATAGAAGATAATTAGCTATAAAAGTCCCTTTTCCTCACCACATTGCTTAGTTTGCCTCATCTTTTAACCATACTCCTCATATGATGATGATTTTGTAACATCATTTTTCTACAAAAACTAGAAAGAAAATTTAACCTTTCCTTTACCATGTTTTATAAAGATTTATTTTTATAATAGCATGGAAAAGTTTCTTTCAGATTTTACAACTTCTCTGTAACATCATGTACTATTGAGTTGAGGTTACATTTTGAAAAATATCTATCAAATCCCTTTTACGTATGAACTAAAAATTTTAGGGCATTTCAAGTTTTCTTGTAACTAATTTTAATTTTTTTTTTTTGGGTCCGGTCATGGGGCCTGAACTCTGGGCCTGGGCACTGTCCCTCAGCTCTTCAGCTCAAGGCTAGCGCTCTACCACTTGAGCCACAGCGCCACTTCTGGCTTTTTTCTTTTTGCTTATGTGGTGCTGAGGAATCGAACCCAGGGCCTCAGACATGCAAGGCAAGCGCTCTACCACTGAGCCACCTTCCCAGCCCTCTAAATTCTTTTTAAAAAATATTTCAATAGCTTTTTTACAGCATCACTCCTGGAAGCAGATTCCATCTTCGGATTCTATGCACAGCAACCCCTCACCCTCACAGTTAGCTCTGTTCGGCTACTGTAGCAGTTCAGGCATACCCTCAGCTTTCTCTTCTCACTTGTTCTCTTGCTATGCTTATCACACCAGCACTTACTTCCTCAGTCATTCATGAGTGCTTGAATCAATTTCTTTCTAATTCCTCTTCATATTGATATGTTGACCTCTTCCCATGAATGTGAATGTTTTTAATGGTTTCTAGAAGGGTGAACATTTCCAGAAAGTTTTCAATTTACTTTGCCCAGATCAATCAGAGAAATCACAATCTGTGGCAGGGATAGCTTTACTAAATGTATTTCTTAATAAGAAGACTTGAAAGTTGAAATGATTTCTTGATGCACAGGCTGCCAAATGAATGTTGTGGTAGCAAGCATGAAAACAACATTAATCTTGTCTGTCCCCATCAGAGCTCTTGGGTGACTGGGTACATTGCCAATGAGTGGATCTTTTTTTCCTGAGCAGTGAGTTTCAACTGTGGGCTTAAAGTCTTCAGTATGCTACCTTGTAAATAGATGTGCTGCCATTCAGGCTTTGTTGTTCCATTTATAGAGGAGAGGCAAAATAGCTTTAGTGTAACTTAAAAAAAAATAGAGTCTTTCTATGAAGTCCAGATTGGCTTCAAACTTGAGATCATTCTGCTCAGACACCTGTATGCTGAGATTACAGGAAGCAATATCCTAACTGGCTGACTGGCTGATTTAATAGAATTCTTAAGGACCCTTAAAGTCACCAGCTATATCAACTCTTTATCAAGAGAGTAAGTCAGTCCTTTGAAGTTTTGACCCCAGCATTGAGTTCTTTTCAGGAGCTATGAAAGTCCTGACAGTGATACTGAAAAACTGTAACAGTTGGATCAGGTGCTTTGTTTTTTATAGTCTTGAAGAGTGAATCTACAGACAAAGAGAAAGAAGTAAAATGGCAACCGTTTATTGAAGAAAAAGAAGCAGAGCTTCTTCTAGACAATAAGGGTCTCAAGGGAGGACACTTCTCTGGGTGCATTGTGTAGGGGTTAATAAACTGAAAGAGAGCTACATGATTTAAAACCATTGGACAGCCTGTGAGCCATGTCAGTCCCCATGCCCAATCGAGGCTCCATGCAGCCTGTATGAGCTCTCTATGTGTCATTTAGCTCTTCTGATTGGCTGCCTATTCCCAGTTACAACTCTGGGGGTTCAGTCAGTCTGCTATTCATGTGCAAGTCTTCCAGGGGCCAATGGGCCATGATGTGATGACTAGGGGCACATGTGCAACTGCTAAAAGCGGTGGTGTTGTAATGTCTAGCAGCCCGCACACAGGATGCTCAAGGCTGTGCTGAGGAATGCAAAACCTATTTGGAAGGATGCCTTTGTCCTGATCGCCTGGGTTCTTTCTTTTCTCTCTTAATAGCATGGTCTTTTTCACATGAGGCTGTTTCGTATCCACTGGAAATCTGTTGTTTGCTTGAGGTGGCTTTGTCAGTCCTTTTGGCTGGATGTTCTGGATAACGTGATGGAGCTTCTATATCAGCTCTGGCTGCTTCATCTGCACTGGCGTGTGATGGAGTTTTCCTTTGTTCTAAACCTCATGAATCAACCTTTCTCAACTTCAAACTTTCCTTTTGCAGCTTCCTCTAAACTTTTGAACTTCATGGAATTGAAGAGTGAGGGCTTTGCTCGCATTAAGCTCTGCCCTATAGGAATGGTGGAGTTGTTTTAATCCTCAGTCCAGACTACTAAAAAGTTTCTTCATATCAGTAGTAAATCTGATTTTTTCTTCACCTTTCATGTGTTCACTGGAGGAGCACTTTTAATTTCCTTCCAGAATGTTTCCTTTGCATTTACAACTTGGCATTTGGTACAAGAGGCTTAGCTTCCAGCCCATCTTACTTTTGATCTATCTTCATCACTGAGCTTAATCATTTCTAGTTTTTTTTCTTTAAAGTGAGAGACATGGGTCTCTTCCTTCCACTCGAACACTGTGAGGTCAGTATAAGCTCAGGAAATGGGGATACCCAAGAAAAGAGAGGGAGAAGGGGAGGAGGGTGACTGGTTAGTGGGGTAGTAAGGACACACACAAACTTTTGAAATTTGCTATGTAATATGTGCCTAATTTGTAGTGCCCATAACTATTACCATAGTAATAGCAAAGACCACTGATCACAGATCACTATAATGGACAAATCACTATTGTCGCTACCGCCTCGACCACCAAGGAAGACGGGACACCGAACTCTTCTCTCTGCAGTTTATTCAGGACCTTTGAGCAATCTTCTGACCCCAACCCCGGGGAGAATTCCCCACAGCCTTAAGTACCTGCTGGGTAGCCAACCCTGATACGCCACGTGGGAACCACCAATAGGTTCAGGTGCGCGGAAGCAAGCCAGATTCTTTGCCTTAGCCGTATAAGGAGTTGTTTACCACAGAGAGCACTCGCCATCGGGAAGGCGGAGGGCGGAAGCCGGCGTCTTCTTCCAGGTGCGGCTGCACGCAGCTCTCTACACACTATAATAGGACAAGTCGTGGTGACCAACTGGACACTAAGGAATGATTCTAGTGAACACAAC